>NW_028157915.1:264946-337446 GCF_964263955.1 Coregonus lavaretus | reverse complement strand
TTTTAACACAGTATTAACCCTGACCCATAGACCAGCTCATAGTACAGGGGGAACCTAGAGAGAGACAACACATTTTAACACAGTATTAACCCGGACCCATAGACCAGCTCATAGTACAGGGGGAACCTAGAGAGACAACACATTTTAACACAGTATTAACCCTGACCCATAGACCAGCTCCTAGTACAGGGGGAACCTAGAGAGAGACAACACATTTTAACACAGTATTAACCCTGACCCATAGACCAGCTCATAGTACAGGGGGAACCTAGAGAGACAACACATTTTAACACAGTATTAACCCTGACCCATAGACCAGCTCATAGTACAGGGGGAACCTAGAGAGAGACAACACATTTTAACACAGTATTAACACTGACCCATAGACCAGCTCATAGTACAGGGGGAACCTAGAGAGACAACACATTTTAACACAGTATTAACCCTGACCCATAGACCAGCTCATAGTACAGGGGGAACCTAGAGAGACAACACATTTTAACACAGTATTAACCCTGACCCATAGACCAGCTCCTAGTACAGGGGGAACCTAGAGAGAGACAACACATTTTAACACAGTATTAACCCTGACCCATAGACCAGCTCATAGTACAGGGGGAACCTAGAGAGAGACAACACATTTTAACACAGTATTAACCCTGACCCATAGACCAGCTCATAGTACAGGGGGAACCTAGAGAGACAACACATTTTAACACAGTATTAACCCTGACCCATAGACCAGCTCATAGTACAGGGGGAACCTAGAGAGAGACAACACATTTTAACACAGTATTAACCCTGACCCATAGACCAGCTCCTAGTACAGGGGGAACCTAGAGAGAGACAACACATTTTAACACAGTATTAACCCTGACCCATAGACCAGCTCATAGTACAGGGGGAACCTAGAGAGAGACAACACATTTTAACACAGTATTAACCCTGACCCATAGACCAGCTCATAGTACAGGGGGAACCTAGAGAGACAACACATTTTAACACAGTATTAACCCTGACCCATAGACCAGCTCATAGTACAGGGGGAACCTAGAGAGATAATGATGTTTATTTGAACAGGGACAACGTAGAACCAAACATACTGTAAGTACACTGGAGAAAATATGAATTGTACCAGATTAGCAAACAGCTCATTTCCGTCTGAATGACAACACATTAAGGTTAGGGTTAAGGTTTAGGGTTAGGTTTAGGGTTAAGGTTTAGATTAAAGTTAGGTTTTGGATTAAGGTTAGGGTTAAGGTTAGGTTAAGTATAGTTTCACTGAGGTAAGGGTTAAGGAGCGAGGGTTAGATTAAGGTTAGGTATAGTTTCACTGAGGTAAGGGTTAAGGAGCGAGGGTTAGATTAAGGTTAGGTATAGTTTCACTGAGGTAAGGGTTAAGGAGCGAGGGTTAGATTAAGGTTAGGTATAGTTTCACTGAGGTAAGGGTTAAGGAGCGAGGGTTAGATTAAGGTTAGGTATAGTTTCACTGAGGTTTAGGTAAGCGTTAGCATACCGCCGTCCACCGCTATTCATTTTCTGCCAGTGAAATATACACTGCTTAAATCCTATTAATCAGCCAACATGATGCTTCTCATTAAATCTGTATTTCAAATTAATTTATAAGACAATCTCAATTAAAAAGGGTAACGTAATTTCAATAAGCCTCAATTGTTTTCGGCATAGCGTGATGATCAAAGACAACATGGATAATTAAATGGGATTGGTTTGTTTGGGTTAACACATTCAAGGCCAATAAACCAAATGAAGAATTAGCATAAAGTCATGTTAATAGTTCCAATTAATGCCTCTGTCAGTCCTACTAGACACCAGGCTACAGGGAGGTCTGTATTAAGTCTTACCAGGCTACAGGGAGGTCTGTATTAAGTCTTACCAGGCTACAGGGAGGTCTGTATTAAGTCTCACCAGGCTACAGGGAGGTCTGTATTAAGTCTCACCAGGCTACAGGGAGGTCTGTATTAAGTCTTACCAGGCTACAGGGAGGTCTGTATTAAGTCTCACCAGGCTACAGGGAGGTCTGTATTAAGTCTCACCAGGCTACAGGGAGGTCTGTATTAAGTCTCACCAGGCTACAGGGAGGTCTGTATTAAGTCTCACCAGGCTACAGGGAGGTCTGTATTAAGTCTCACCAGGCTACAGGGAGGTCTGTATTAAGTCTCACCAGGCTACAGTGAGGTCTGTATTAAGTCTTACCAGGCTACAGGGAGGTCTGTATTAAGTCTCACCAGGCTACAGGGAGGTCTGTATTAAGTCTCACCAGGCTACAGGGAGGTCTGTATTAAGTCTCACCAGGCTACAGGGAGGTCTGTATTAAGTCTCACCAGGCTACAGGGAGGTCTGTATTAAGTCTCACCAGGCTACAGGGAGGTCTGTATTAAGTCTCACCAGGCTACAGGGAGGTCTGTATTAAGTCTCACCAGGCTACAGGGAGGTCTGTATTAAGTCTCACCAGGCTACAGGGAGGTCTGTATTAAGTCTTACCAGGCTACAGGGAGGTCTGTATTAAGTCTCACCAGGCTACAGGGAGGTCTGTATTAAGTCTCACCAGGCTACGGGGAGGTCTGTATTAAGTCTTACCAGGCTACAGTGAGGTCTGTGATGGTCTCCACGACAGTGTAGAGAGCAAACACAATCCAGTACATCATCCAGCGGACCTGTTGGAACACAGAGACAGGATAGTCAACACTTTCTACATGGAACAGTATGCTAGATGTCATACCCCATATAGATACCATGGAACAGTATGCTAGATGTCATACCCCATATAGATACCATGGAACAGTATGCTAGATGTCATACCCCATATAGATACCATGGAACAGTATGCTAGATGTCATACCCCATATAGATACCATGGAACAGTATGCTAGATGCCATACCCCATATAGATACCATGGAACAGTATGCTAGATGTCATACCCCATATAGATACCATGGAACAGTATGCTAGATGTCATACCCCATATAGATACCATGGAACAGTATGCTAGATGCCATACCCCATATAGATACCATGGAACAGTATGCTAGATGTCATACCCCATATAGATACCATGGAACAGTATGCTAGATGTCATACCCCATATAGATACCATGGAACAGTATGCTAGATGTCATACCCCATATAGATACCATGGAACAGTATGCTAGATGTCATACCCCATATAGATACCATGGAACAGTATGCTAGATGTCATACCCCATATAGATACCATGGAACAGTATGCTAGATGTCATACCCCATATAGATACCATGGAACAGTATGCTAGATGTCATACCCCATATAGATACCATGGAACAGTATGCTAGATGCCATACCCCATATAGATACCATGGAACAGTATGCTAGATGTCATACCCCATATAGATACCATGGAACAGTATGCTAGATGTCATACCCCATATAGATACCATGGAACAGTATGCTAGATGTCATACCCCATATAGATACCATGGAACAGTATGCTAGATGTCATACCCCATATAGATACCATGGAACAGTATGCTAGATGTCATACCCCATATAGATACCATGGAACAGTATGCTAGATGTCATACCCCATATAGATACCATGGAACAGTATGCTAGATGTCATACCCCATATAGATACCATGGAACAGTATGCTAGATGTCATACCCCATATAGATACCATGGAACAGTATGCTAGATGCCATACCCCATATAGATACCATGGAACAGTATGCTAGATGTCATACCCCATATAGATACCATGGAACAGTATGCTAGATGTCATACCCCATATAGATACCATGGAACAGTATGCTAGATGTCATACCCCATATAGATACCATGGAACAGTATGCTAGATGTCATACCCCATATAGATACCATGGAACAGTATGCTAGATGCCATACACCATATAGATACCATGGAACAGTATGCTAGATGTCATACCCCATATAGATACCATGGAACAGTATGCTAGATGTCATACCCCATATAGATACCATGGAACAGTATCCTAGATGTCATACCCCATATAGATACCATGGAACAGTATGCTAGATGTCATACCCCATATAGATACCATGGAACAGTATGCTAGATGTCATACCCCATATAGATACCATGGAACAGTATGCTAGATGCCATACCCCATATAGATACCATGGAACAGTATGCTAGATGTCATACCCCATATAGATACCATGGAACAGTATGCTAGATGTCATACCCCATATAGATACCATGGAACAGTATGCTAGATGTCATACCCCATATAGATACCATGGAACAGTATGCTAGATGTCATACCCCATATAGATACCATGGAACAGTATGCTAGATGCCATACACCATATAGATACCATGGAACAGTATGCTAGATGTCATACCCCATATAGATACCATGGAACAGTATGCTAGATGTCATACCCCATATAGATACCATGGAACAGTATGCTAGATGTCATACCCCATATAGATACCATGGAACAGTATGCTAGATGCCATACCCCATATAGATACAATGGAACAGTATGCTAGATGTCATACCCCATATAGATACCATGGAACAGTATGCTAGATGTCATACCCCATATAGATACCATGGAACAGTATGCTAGATGTCATACCCTATATAGATACCATGGAACAGTATGCTAGATGTCATACCCCATATAGATACCATGGAACAGTATGCTAGATGTCATACCCCATATAGATACCATGGAACAGTATGCTAGATGTCATACCCCATATAGATACCATGGAACAGTATGCTAGATGTCATACCCCATATAGATACCATGGAACAGTATGCTAGATGTCATACCCCATATAGATACCATGGAACAGTATGCTAGATGTCATACCCCATATAGATACCATGGAACAGTATGCTAGATGTCATACCCTATATAGATACCATGGAACAGTATGCTAGATGTCATACCCCATATAGATACCATGGAACAGTATGCTAGATGTCATACCCCATATAGATACCATGGAACAGTATGCTAGATGTCATACCCCATATAGATACCATGAGAGATGTAGCTGCTGATCACCACTAGTAGGTCCTGGTCTGCATCCCAAATGCCACCCTATTCCCTATATAGTGCCCCCTATTGGGCTCTGGTCATTAGTAGTGCACTAGAAAGGGCTCTGGGTCATTAGTAGTGCACTAGAAAGGGCTCTGGTCATTAGTAGTGCACTAGAAAGGGCTCTGGTCATTAGTAGTGCACTAGAAAGGGCTCTGGCCATTAGTAGTGCACTAGAAAGGGCTCTGGTCATTAGTAGTGCACTAGAAAGGGCTCTGGCCATTAGTAGTGCACTAGAAAGGGCTCTGGTCATTAGTAGTGCACTAGAAAGGGCTCTGGCCATTAGTAGTGAACTAGAAAGGGCTCTGGGTCATTAGTAGTGCACTAGAAAGGGAATAGGGTAATTAGTAGTGCACTAGAAAGGGAATAGGGTGTCAGCTGGGATCCAGCCAGCATTACTTGAATAGTAATAGTTAGGCACCTTACAAGACAGACCAGACAGACAGACCAGACAGACAGACCAGACAGACCAGCCAGACAGACCAGACAGACAGACCAGACAGACAGACCAGACAGACCAGCCAGACAGACCAGACAGACCAGCCAGACAGACCAGACAGACCAGCCAGACAGACCAGCCAGACAGACCAGACAGACAGACAGACAGACCAGACAGACAGACCAGACAGACAGACCAGCCAGACAGACCAGACAGACCAGACAGACAGACCAGACAGACAGACCAGACAGACCAGACCAGACCAGACAGACAGACCAGACAGACAGACCAGACAGACCAGACAGACCAGACAGACCAGACAGACCAGACCAGACAGACCAGACAGACCAGACCAGACAGACCAGACAGACCAGACAGACAGACCAGACAGACCAGACAGACCAGACAGACAGACCAGACAGACAGACCAGACAGACCAGACAGACCAGACCAGACAGACCAGACAGACCAGACAGACCAGACAGACCAGACAGACCAGACCAGACAGACCAGACAGACCAGACCAGACAGACCAGACCAGACCAGACAGACCAGACCAGACAGACCAGACAGACCAGACAGACAGACCAGACAGACCAGACAGACAGACCAGACAGACCAGACCAGACAGACCAGACAGACCAGACCAGACAGACCAGACAGACAGACCAGACAGACCAGACAGACCAGACAGACAGACCAGACAGACCAGACAGACCAGACAGACCAGACAGACAGACAGACCAGACAGACCAGACCAGACAGACCAGACCAGACCAGACAGACCAGACAGACCAGACAGACCGACCAGACAGACAGACCAGACAGACAGACCAGACAGACAGACCAGACAGACCAGACAGACAGACCAGACAGACAGACCAGACAGACCAGACAGACCAGACCAGACAGACCAGACAGACCAGACCAGACAGACCAGACAGACAGACCAGACAGACCAGACAGACCAGACCAGACAGACCAGACCAGACCAGACAGACAGACCAGACAGACCAGACAGACAGACCAGACAGACCAGACAGACCAGACAGACCAGACAGACAGACCAGACAGACCAGACAGACAGACCAGACAGACCAGACAGACCAGACAGCATTACCTGAGTAGACGTGACAGGACTGTATATAGGACTGAAACACGCTCACTATGTATTGCTGAATAACTCATTTAACAAACCATAGAGTAGGTCATTAATGTGTGACATGGAGGCATCATTACTGTCTGACTGAGGCTACACAGAGACAGGGGCTGCTCTCCCCCCTCTCTCCCTGAGCTAGGCTACGCCTTAGAGCCCATCTCCCCCCTCTCTCCCTGAGCTAGGCTACGCCTTAGAGCCCATCTCCCCCCTCTCTCCCTGAGCTAGGCTACGCCTTAGAGCCCATCTCCCCCCTCTCTCCCTGAGCTAGGCTACGCCTTAGAGCCCATCTCCCCCCTCTCTCCCTGAGCTAGGCTACGCCTTAGAGCCCATCTCCCCCCTCTCTCCCTGAGCTAGGCTACGCCTTAGAGCCCATCTCCCCCCTCTCTCCCTGAGCTAGGCTACGCCTTAGAGCCCATCTCCCCCCTCTCTCCCTGAGCTAGGCTACGCCTTAGAGCCCATCTCCCCCCTCTCTCCCTGAGCTAGGCTACGCCTTAGAGCCCATCTCCCCCCTCTCTCCCTGAGCTAGGCTACGCCTTAGAGCCCATCTCCCCCCTCTCTCCCTGAGCTAGGCTAGGCCTTAGAGCCCATCTCCCCCCTCTCTCCCTGAGCTAGGCTACGCCTTAGAGCCCATCTCCCCCCTCTCTCCCTGAGCTAGGCTACGCCTTAGAGCCCATCTCCCCCCTCTCTCCCTGAGCTAGGCTACGCCTTAGAGCCCATCTCCCCCCTCTCTCCCTGAGCTAGGCTACGCCTTAGAGCCCAGCTGCACCAGGCTTTCAAGGGTTCCTTAGCATTTCAATCTCAAAAAGGTAGCGCAGACAGTCATGTGATGAGAGGAAGCCTTGTGTTAGGGCTCTCTGAGGCTCTCGGAGGTATTAGGTGATATTTTCAGCCTCAGTGAACCAAGTCAAATGAATGTGTGCAGCGGTGGAATGGCCAGCCACTCTGAACTGGCGACCTCCAGCTGAACTCCCAGCAGCTCCGTGACTGTCTGAGAGTTCCGACCGAGGCTGATCAACGCTCCAGGCTAGAGACAGGCTGCCAGCTCCGTGACTGTCTGAGAGTTCCGACCGAGGCTGATCAACGCTCCAGGCTAGAGACAGGCTGCCAGCTCCGTGACTGTCTGAGAGTTCCGACCGAGGCTGATCAACGCTCCAGGCTAGAGACAGGCTGCCAGCTCCGTGACTGTCTGAGAGTTCCGACCGAGGCTGATCAACGCTCCAGGCTAGAGACAGGCTGCCAGCTCCGTGACTGTCTGAGAGTTCCGACCGAGGCTGATCAACGCTCCAGGCTAGAGACAGGCTGCCAGCTCCGTGACTGTCTGAGAGTTCCGACCGAGGCTGATCAACGCTCCAGGCTAGAGACAGGCTGCCAGCTCCGTGACTGTCTGAGAGTTCCGACCGAGGCTGATCAACGCTCCAGGCTAGAGACAGGCTGCCAGCTCCGTGACTGTCTGAGAGTTCCGACCGAGGCTGATCAACGCTCCAGGCTAGAGACAGGCTGCCAGCTCCGTGACTGTCTGAGAGTTCCGACCGAGGCTGATCAACGCTCCAGGCTAGAGACAGGCTGCCAGCTCCGTGACTGTCTGAGAGTTCCGACCGAGGCTGATCAACGCTCCAGGCTAGAGACAGGCTGCCAGCTCCGTGACTGTCTGAGAGTTCCGACCGAGGCTGATCAACGCTCCAGGCTAGAGACAGGCTGCCAGCTCCGTGACTGTCTGAGAGTTCCGACCGAGGCTGATCAACGCTCCAGGCTAGAGACAGGCTGCCAGCTCCGTGCCTGTCTGAGAGTTCCGACCGAGGCTGATCAACGCTCCAGGCTAGAGACAGGCTGCCAGCTCCGTGCCTGTCTGAGAGTTCCGACCGAGGCTGATCAACGCTCCAGGCTAGAGACAGGCTGCCAGCTCCGTGCCTGTCTGAGAGTTCCGACCGAGGCTGATCAACGCTCCAGGCTAGAGACAGGCTGCCAGCTCCGTGACTGTCTGAGAGTTCCGACCGAGGCTGATCAACGCTCCAGGCTAGAGACAGGCTGCCAGCTCCGTGACTGTCTGAGAGTTCCGACCGAGGCTGATCAACGCTCCAGGCTAGAGACAGGCTGCCAGCTCCGTGCCTGTCTGAGAGTTCCGACCGAGGCTGATCAACGCTCCAGGCTAGAGACAGGCTGCCAGCTCCGTGCCTGTCTGAGAGTTCCGACCGAGGCTGATCAACGCTCCAGGCTAGAGACAGGCTGCGTCCCAACTCGTACCCTATTCCTTTTATTAGTGCACTACTTTTGACCAGGGCCCTAGTAGTGCACTATATAGGGAATAGGGTGCCATTTGGGATGCACCCGGAGAGACAAAGACTCATGGGTATTGGGCCATGATGACTGGGTGTCCATCTCATCCTCCTTATAGACAGCAGACAGACAAAGAGCTGACCAGATCCCAGATACAAATATATGGAGGACATTTTACACTCCTCAGACTGTGGGAGGAAAACCATTACTAGCAGCCAGGCCAACAAATACCTGCATTACATTAAAACATGGCTGAGCTAAGCTGTACTGTATCAGTCTGATCCTAGCTTAAATTAAAACATGGCTGAGCTAAGCTGTACTGTATCAGTCTGATCCTAGCTTAAATTAAAACATGGCTGAGCTAAGCTGTACTATATCAGTCTGATCCTAGCTTAAATTAAAACATGGCTGAGCTAAGCTGTACTGTATCAGTCTGATCCTAGCTTAAATTAAAACATGGCTGAGCTAAGCTGTACTGTATCAGTCTGATCCTAGCTTAAATTAAAACATGGCTGAGCTAAGCTGTACTATATCAGTCTGATCCTAGCTTAAATTAAAACATGGCTGAGCTAAGCTGTACTGTATCAGTCTGATCCTAGCTTAAATTAAAACATGGCTGAGCTAAGCTGTACTGTATCAGTCTGATCCTAGCTTAAATTAAAACATGGCTGAGCTAAGCTGTACTGTATCAGTCTGATCCTAGCTTAAATTAAAACATGGCTGAGCTAAGCTGTACTATATCAGTCTGATCCTAGCTTAAATTAAAACATGGCTGAGCTAAGCTGTACTGTATCAGTCTGATCCTAGCTTAAATTAAAACATGGCTGAGCTAAGCTGTACTGTATCAGTCTGATCCTAGCTTAAATTAAAACATGGCTGAGCTAAGCTGTACTATATCAGTCTGATCCTAGCTTAAATTAAAACATGGCTGAGCTAAGCTGTACTGTATCAGTCTGATCCTAGCTTAAATTAAAAAAACATGGCTGAGCTAAGCTGTACTGTATCAGTCTGATCCTAGCTTAAATTAAAACATGGCTGAGCTAAGCTGTACTGTATCAGTCTGATCCTAGCTTAAATTAAAACATGGCTGAGCTAAGCTGTACTGTATCAGTCTGATCCTATCTTAAATTAAAACATGGCTGAGCTAAGCTGTACTGTATCAGTCTGATCCTATCTTAAATTAAAACATGGCTGAGCTAAGCTGTCCTGTATCAGTCTGATCCTATCTTAAATTAAAACATGGCTGAGCTAAGCTGTACTGTATCAGTCTGATCCTAGCTTAAATTAAAACATGGCTGAGCTAAGCTGTACTGTATCAGTCTGATCCTAGCTTAAATTAAAACATGGCTGAGCTAAGCTGTACTGTATCAGTCTGACCCCTTTATGGTAGTGGTATGAGTGACTTGGCTGTGTCCCAAATGGCTCCCTATAGAATAGTGCACCACCTCATTTAAGAAGCGCTTTCTGGAGTCTCTTGAATGCATTTCCAATGTGTCCGTCCTGTCTCCTGTATGTGTATGTCCCTGAGCAGGCGGCCTTCACCTTCATATCCTAGTAAACCACTGGATGATTGAAGAAGAATCTAGAGAACTACATGGGAAGAATTGGTAGACTGCAAATTGACCACAAAAAGACCAAACAGATATCATATTTGACAAAAACAAATCATTTCAAACCTTGCTGTTAAATCTCTATTATGCATGGGAATATTATTATTATAATATTAATACTTTGGAACAGATTTCCCGAAATTAAAATCACTTGGAGCTGATTTGCTGGTGTTTTACAGTCTTCTAATGTCCAAAAAGACCCCCCAGTTAGGGAACCCTGCATGAAGGCGTGAGCAGCTCAGTCCAGGCTACAGGCTCCCGTCCAAAGCAAGCATTCCTCAGTCTTAGACTCTGGGAGAGGAGATGCCAACAAGCCGCGGGCTCTGAGGAATGACATGTTAACTTGTTCTAACTATTATGCCTTATTTGTAACTAAAGCCTTGTTCCCACGGCAGGAATAAGGCTCAAATCTGTTTTGGAATACTGACTGTCCAAACAGCAACTTACAAGTGACCCAATCAGATTTGTGCAGTCGTGTAGAGAAGTGGGTATACTCAAATTGCCAAACATTTTCCAAAACGACCCGCCCGGCGAAAGGGAAAGGTGCCCTGTGTGAAAAGCTATATGAGAAACAGTAACATACACTCTGAATGACCAAAAATGATGAATCCCATATTGGTCAGGGAGGTGAACCTGATGGTCACTCTGACAGAGCTCCAGAGTTTCTCTGTGGAGATGGGAGAACCTTCCAGAAGGACAACCATCTCTGCAGCACTCCACCAATCAGGCATGTATGGTAGAGTGGCCAGACGGAAGCCACTCCTCAGTAAAAGGCACATGACAGCCCGCTTGGAGTTTGCCAAAAGGCACCTAAAGACTCTGACCATGAGAAACAAGATTATCTTGCATGGTGGTGGCAGCATCATGCTGTGGGGATGTTTTTCAGCAGCAGGGACTGGGAGACTAGTCAGGATCGAGGGAAAGATGAACGGAGCAAAGTACAGAGAGATCCTTGATGAAAACCTGCTCCAGACCTCAGACTGGGGCGAAGGTTCACCTTCCAACAGGACAACGACCCTAAGCACACAGCCAAGACAACGCAGGAGTAGCTTCAGGACAAGTCTCTGAATGTCCTTGAGTGGCCCAGCCAGAGCCCGGACTTGAACCTGATCGAACATCTCTGGAGAGACCTGAAAATAGCTGTGCAGCAACGCTCCCCATCCAACCTGACAGAGCTTGAGAGGATCTGCAGAGAAAAATGGGAGAAACTCCCCAAATACTGGTGTGCCAAACTTTTAGCGTCATACCCAAGAAGACTCGAGGCTGTACTCGCTGCCAAAGGTGCTTCAACAAACTATTGAGTAAAGGGTCTGAATACTTTTTTTTTGTATACATTTGCTACAATTTCTAGAAACCTGTTTTTTCTTTGTCATGATGGGGTATTGTGTGTATATTGATGAGGGGGAAAAAACAATTTAATACATTTTAAAGAATAAGGCTGTAACCTAAAAAAAATGTGGAAAAAGTCAAGGGGTCTGAATACTTTCCGAAGGCACTGTATGTATATGTAGTGATATAGTCACTTTACATGGGCTCAGCAGTCTACTATAGTCCTATATGTAGTGATATAGTCACTTTACATGGGCTCAGCAGTCTACTATAGTCCTATATGTAGTGATATAGTCACTTTACATGGGCTCAGCAGTCTACTATAGTCCTATATGTAGTGATATAGTCACTTTACATGGGCTCAGCAGTCTACTATAGTCCTATATGTAGTGATAGTCACTTTACATGGGCTCAGCAGGCTACTATAGTCCTATATGTAGTGATATAGTCACTTTACATGGGCTCAGCAGTCTACTATAGTCCTATATGTAGTGATATAGTTACTTTACATGGGCTCAGCAGTCTATTATAGTTATATATGTAGTGATATAGTTACTTTACATGGGCTCAGCAGTCTACTATAGTCCTATATGTAGTGATATAGTTACTTTACATGGGCTCAGCAGTCTATTATAGTCCTATATGTAGTGATATAGTCACTTTACATGGGCTCAGCAGTCTACTATAGTCCTATGTGTAGTGATATAGTCACTTTACATGGGCTCAGCAGGCTACTATAGTCCTATATGTAGTGACATAGTCACTTTACATGGGCTCAGCAGTCTACTATAGTCCTATATGTAGTGATATAGTCACTTTACATGGGCTCAGCAGTCTACTATAGTCCTATATGTAGTGATAGTCACTTTACATGGGCTCAGCAGGCTACTATAGTCCTATATGTAGTGATATAGTTACTTTACATGGGCTCAGCAGTCTACTATAGTCCTATATGTAGTGATATAGTCACTTTACATGGGCTCAGCAGTCTACTATAGTCCTATATGTAGTGATAGTCACTTTACATGGGCTCAGCAGTCTACTATAGTCCTATATGTAGTGATATAGTTACTTTACATGGGCTCAGCAGTCTACTATAGTCCTATATGTAGTGATATAGTCACTTTACATGGGCTCAGCAGTCTACTATAGTCCTATATGTGTGTAGTGATAGTCACTTTACTACATGGGCTCAGCAGGCTACTCTAGTCCTATGTGTAGTGATATAGTCACTTTACATGGGCTCAGCAGGCTACTATAGTCCTATATGTAGTGATATAGTCACTTTACATGGGCTCAGCAGTCTACTATAGTCCTATATGTAGTGATATAGTCACTTTACATGGGCTCAGCAGTCTACATAGTCCTATATGTAGTGATATAGTCACTTTACATGGGCTCAGCAGTCTACTATAGTCCTATATGTGTGTAGTGATATAGTCACTTTACATGGGCTCAGCAGGCTACTATAGTCCTATGTGTAGTGATATAGTCACTTTACATGGGCTCAGCAGGCTACTATAGTCCTATATGTAGTGATATAGTCACTTTACATGGGCTCAGCAGTCTACTATAGTCCTATATGTAGTGATATAGTCACTTTACATGGGCTCAGCAGTCTACTATAGTCCTATATGTGTGTAGTGATAGTCACTTTACATGGGCTCAGCAGTCTACTATAGTCCTATATGTAGTGATATAGTCACTTTACATGGGCTCAGCAGGCTACTATAGTCCTATATGTGTGTAGTGATATAGTCACTTTACATGGGCTCAGCAGTCTACTATAGTCCTATATGTAGTGATATAGTCACTTTACATGGGCTCAGCAGGCTACTATAGTCCTATATGTAGTGATATAGTCACTTTACATGGGCTCAGCAGTCTACTATAGTCCTATATGTGTGTAGTGATATAGTCACTTTACATGGGCTCAGCAGTCTACTATAGTCCTATATGTAGTGATATAGTCACTTTACATGGGCTCAGCAGGCTACTATAGTCCTATATGTAGTGATATAGTCACTTTACATGGGCTCAGCAGGCTACTATAGTCCTATATGTAGTGATATAGTCACTTTACATGGGCTCAGCAGGCTACTATAGTCCTATATGTAGTGATATAGTCACTTTACATGGGCTCAGCAGGCTACTATAGTCCTATATGTAGTGATATAGTCACTTTACATGGGCTCAGCAGGCTACTATAGTCCTATATGTAGTGATATAGTCACTTTACATGGGCTCAGAAGTCTACTATAGTCCTATATGTGTGTAGTGATATAGTCACTTTACATGGGCTCAGCAGGCTACTATAGTCCTATGTGTAGTGATATAGTCACTTTACATGGGCTCAGCAGGCTACTATAGTCCTATATGTAGTGATATAGTCACTTTACATGGGCTCAGCAGGCTACTATAGTCCTATGTGTAGTGATATAGTCACTTTACATGGGCTCAGCAGGCTACTATAGTCCTATATGTAGTGATATAGTCACTTTACATGGGCTCAGCAGTCTACTATAGTCCTATATGTAGTGATATAGTCACTTTACATGGGCTCAGCAGTCTACTATAGTCCTATATGTGTGTAGTGATAGTCACTTTACATGGGCTCAGCAGTCTACTATAGTCCTATATGTAGTGATATAGTCACTTTACATGGGCTCAGCAGGCTACTATAGTCCTATATGTGTGTAGTGATATAGTCACTTTACATGGGCTCAGCAGGCTACTATAGTCCTATGTGTAGTGATATAGTCACTTTACATGGGCTCAGCAGGCTACTATAGTCCTATATGTAGTGATATAGTCACTTTACATGGGCTCAGCAGTCTACTATAGTCCTATATGTAGTGATATAGTCACTTTACATGGGCTCAGCAGTCTACTATAGTCCTATATGTAGTGATATAGTCACTTTACATGGGCTCAGCAGTCTACTATAGTCCTATATGTGTGTAGTGATATAGTCACTTTACATGGGCTCAGCAGTCTACTATAGTCCTATATGTAGTGATATAGTCACTTTACATGGGCTCAGCAGGCTACTATAGTCCTATATGTAGTGATATAGTCACTTTACATGGGCTCAGCAGGCTACTATAGTCCTATATGTAGTGATATAGTCACTTTACATGGGCTCAGCAGGCTACTATAGTCCTATATGTAGTGATATAGTCACTTTACATGGGCTCAGCAGGCTACTATAGTCCTATATGTAGTGATATAGTCACTTTACATGGGCTCAGCAGGCTACTATAGTCCTATATGTAGTGATATAGTCACTTTACATGGGCTCAGCAGGCTACTATAGTCCTATATGTAGTGATATAGTCACTTTACATGGGCTCAGCAGTCTACTATAGTCCTATATGTAGTGATATAGTCACTTTACATAGTCCTATATGTAGTCATATAGTCACTTTACATGGGCTCAGCAGGCTACTATAGTCCTATATGTAGTGATATAGTCACTTTACATGGGCTCAGAAGTCTACTATAGTCCTATATGTGTGTAGTGATATAGTCACTTTACATGGGCTCAGCAGGCTACTATAGTCCTATGTGTAGTGATATAGTCACTTTACATGTGCTCAGCAGGCTACTATAGTCCTATATGTAGTGATATAGTCACTTTACATGGGCTCAGCAGGCTACTATAGTCCTATGTGTAGTGATATAGTCACTTTACATGGGCTCAGCAGGCTACTATAGTCCTATATGTGCGTAGTGATATAAGCAGATGTATAAAGACTTTTCATATTTACTTCAGAGCAAACAAGCAACTATAAAAAGAGCAACAACAAAGCGTGATTTGTCCAGGCTATTTTCAGGGGAGGTTTCTCAATTACTAGTCTGCCGTTCACTGTGCATTTAAAAAGACAAGCGTACCCCCAGTAATGACATGTTCTGAAATGGCTTGGTGGTAAAATGCTCTGTACTCAGTGTTCTACAACCAACCCAGACAATTAACGTCTGACTCGAGGGTTTACTGAAATTAACTTTCAATCTGAACACTCATCATTCCAGGAAAATGGCCCAGTTACTTCCGGGAATGACAAGTCTTATGTAGGCCCTACACTCTTTACTTGTACATTTAGTATCTAGAAAGTGAAAGACTTGATGATAACAGAACGTCCTAACTCACTTTGAGAGTGTGACCCTCATGGGTGAGATGGAGGAGGAGAGAGGGGGCTGAGGAGAGAGGGAGAGTAGCATGGTGAGATGGAGGAGGAGAGAGAGGGCTGAGGAGAGAGGGAGAGTAGCATGGTGAGATGGAGGAGGAGAGAGAGGGCTGAGGAGAGAGGGAGAGTAGCAGGGTGAGATGGAGGAGGAGAGAGGGGGCTGAGGAGAGAGGGAGAGTAGCATGGTGAGATGGAGGAGGAGAGAGAAGGCTGAGGAGAGAGGGAGAGTAGCAGGGTGAGATGGAGGAGGAGAGAGAGAGGGCTGAGGAGAGAGGGAGAGTAGCATGGTGAGATGGAGGAGGAGAGGGGGCTGAGGAGAGAGGGAGAGTAGCATGGTGAGATGGAGGAGGAGAGAGAGGGCTGAGGAGAGAGGGAGAGTAGCATGGTGAGATGGAGGAGGAGAGAGGGCTGAGGAGAGAGGGAGAGTAGCAGGGTGAGATGGAGGAGGAGAGAGAGGGCTGAGGAGAGTAGCAGGGTGAGATGGAGGAGGAGAGAGAGGGCTGAGGAGAGAGGGAGAGTAGCAGGGTGAGATGGAGGAGGGGAGAGGGCTGAGGAGAGAGGGGGAGTAGCATGGTGAGATGGAGGAGGAGAGAGAGGGGGCTGAGGAGAGAGGGAGAGTAGCAGGGTGAGATGGAGGAGGAGAGAGAGGGCTGAGGAGAGAGGGAGAGTAGCATGGTGAGATGGAGGAGGAGGAGAGAGGGCTGAGGAGAGAGGGAGAGTAGCATGGTGAGATGGAGGAGGAGAGAGGGCTGAGGAGAGAGGGAGAGTAGCAGGGTGAGATGGAGGAGGAGAGAGGGCTGAGGAGAGAGGGAGAGTAGCAGGGTGAGATGGAGGAGGAGAGAGAGGGCTGAGGAGAGTAGCAGGGTGAGATGGAGGAGAGAGGGGGCTGAGGAGAGCGGGAGAGTAGCATGGTGAGATGGAGGAGGAGAGAGAGGGCTGGGGAGAGTAGCATGGTAAGATGGAGGAGGAGAGAGAGGGCTGGGGAGAGAGGGAGAGTAGCATGGTGAGATGGAGGAGGAGAGAGGGGGCTGAGGAGAGAGGGAGAGTAGCATGGTGAGATGGAGGAGGAGAGAGAGGGCTGAGGAGAGAGGGAGAGTAGCATGGTGAGATGGAGGAGGAGAGAGAGGGGGCTGAGGAGAGAGGGAGAGTAGCATGGTGAGATGGAGGAGGAGAGAGAGGGGGCTGAGGAGAGAGGGAGAGTAGCAGGGTGAGATGGAGGAGGAGAGAGAGGGCTGAGGAGAGAGGGAGAGTAGCATGGTGAGATGGAGGAGGAGAGAGGGCTGAGGAGAGAGGGAGAGTAGCAGGGTGAGATGGAGGAGGAGAGAGAGGGCTGAGGAGAGAGGGAGAGTAGCATGGTGAGATGGAGGAGGAGAGAGAGGGCTGAGGAGAGAGGGAGAGTAGCATGGTGAGATGGAGGAGGAGAGAGGGGGCTGAGGAGAGAGGGAGAGTAGCATGGTGAGATGGAGGAGAGAGAGAGAGGGCTGAGGAGAGAGGGAGAGTAGCATGGTGAGATGGAGGAGAGAGAGGGCTGAGGAGAGAGGGAGAGTAGCATGGTGAGATGGAGGAGGAGAGAGAGGGCTGAGGAGAGGGGGAGAGTAGCATGGTGAGATGGAGGAGGAGAGAGGGGGCTGAGGAGAGAGGGAGAGTAGCAGGGTGAGATGGAGGAGGAGAGAGGGGGCTGAGGAGAGAGGGAGAGTAGCATGGTGAGATGGAGGAGGAGAGAGAGGGCTGAGGAGAGAGGGAGAGTAGCATGGTGAGATGGAGGAGGAGAGAGAGGGCTGAGGAGAGAGGGAGAGTAGCAGGGTGAGATGGAGGAGGAGAGAGGGCTGAGGAGAGAGGGAGAGTAGCATGGTGAGATGGAGGAGGAGAGAGAGGGCTGAGGAGAGCGGGAGAGTAGCATGGTGAGATGGAGGAGGAGGAGAGAGGGCTGAGGAGAGAGGGAGAGTAGCATGGTGAGATGGAGGAGGGGAGAGGGGCTGAGGAGAGAGGGAGAGTAGCATGGTGAGATGGAGGAGGAGAGAGGGGGCTGAGGAGAGAGGGAGAGTAGCATGGTGAGATGGAGGAGGAGAGAGAGGGCTGAGGAGAGAGGGAGAGTAGCATGGTGAGATGGAGGAGAGAGAGAGGGCTGAGGAGAGAGGGAGAGTAGCATGGTGAGATGGAGGAGAGAGAGAGGGCTGAGGAAAGAGGGAGAGTAGCATGGTGAGATGGAGGAGAGAGGGAGAGTAGCATGGTGAGATGGAGGAGGAGAGAGGGCTGAGGAGAGAGGGAGAGTAGCAGGGTGAGATGGAGGAGGAGAGAGGGCTGAGGAGAGAGGGAGAGTAGCATGGTGAGATGGAGCAGAGAGAGGGCTGAGGAGAGAGGGAGAGTAGCATGGTGAGATGGAGGAGGAGAGAGAGAGGGCTGAGGAGAGAGGGAGAGTAGCATGGTGAGATGGAGGAGGAGAGAGGGCTGAGGAGAGAGGGAGAGTAGCATGGTGAGATGGAGGAGAGAGAGGGCTGAGGAGAGAGGGAGAGTAGCAGGGTGAGATGGAGGAGGAGAGAGGGCTGAGGAGAGAGGGAGAGTAGCATGGTGAGATGGAGGAGGAGAGAGAGGGCTGAGGAGAGTAGCAGGGTGAGATGGAGCAGAGAGAGGGCTGAGGAGAGAGGGAGAGTAGCATGGTGAGATGGAGGAGGAGAGAGGGCTGAGGAGAGAGGGAGAGTAGCAGGGTGAGATGGAGGAGGAGAGAGAGGGCTGAGGAGAGAGGGAGAGTAGCATGGTGAGATGGAGGAGAGAGAGGGCTGAGGAGAGAGGGCGAGTAGCAGGGTGAGATGGAGGAGGGGAGAGAGAGGGCTGAGGAGAGAGGGAGAGTAGCATGGTGAGATGGAGGAGAGAGAGAGGGCTGAGGAGAGAGGGAGAGTAGCATGGTGAGATGGAGGAGGGGAGAGAGGGCTGAGGAGAGAGGGAGAGTAGCATGGTGAGATGGAGGAGGAGAGAGAGGGCTGAGGAGAGAGGGAGAGTAGCATGGTGAGATGGAGGAGGAGAGAGAGGGCTGAGGAGAGAGGGAGAGTAGCATGGTGAGATGGAGGAGGAGGAGAGGGCTGAGGAGAGAGGGAGAGTAGCATGGTGAGATGGAGGAGGAGGAGAGAGAGGGCTGAGGAGAGAGGGAGAGTAGCAGGGTGAGATGGAGGAGGAGAGAGAGGGCTGAGGAGAGAGGGAGAGTAGCATGGTGAGATGGAGGAGGAGAGAGAGAGGGCTGAGGAGAGAGGGAGAGTAGCAGGGTGAGATGGAGGAGGAGAGAGGGGGCTGAGGAGAGAGGGAGAGTAGCATGGTGAGATGGAGGAGGAGAGAGAGGGGGCTGAGGAGGGAGGGAGAGTAGCAGGGTGAGATGGAGGAGGAGAGAGAGAGAGGGCTGAGGAGAGAGGGAGAGTAGCATGGTGAGATGGAGGAGGGGAGAGAGAGAGGGCTGAGGAGAGAGGGAGAGTAGCATGGTGAGATGGAGGAGGAGAGGGGGGGCTGAGGAGGGAGGGAGAGTAGCAGGGTGAGATGGAGGAGGAGAGAGGGGGCTGAGGAGAGAGGGAGAGTAGCATGGTGAGATGGAGGAGGAGAGAGAGGGCTGAGGAGAGAGGGAGAGTAGCAGGGTGAGATGGAGGAGGAGAGAGGGCTGAGGAGAGAGGGAGAGTAGCATGGTGAGATGGAGGAGGAGGAGAGGGCTGAGGAGAGAGGGAGAGTAGCATGGTGAGATGGAGGAGGAGGAGAGGGCTGAGGAGAGAGGGAGAGTAGCATGGTGAGATGGAGGAGAGAGAGAGGGCTGAGGAGAGAGGGAGAGTAGCATGGTGAGATGGAGGAGGAGAGAGAGAGAGGGCTGAGGAGAGAGGGAGAGTAGCATGGTGAGATGGAGGAGAGAGAGAGGGCTGAGGAGAGAGGGAGAGTAGCATGGTGAGATGGAGGAGTAGAGAGGGGGCTGAGGAGAGAGGGAGAGTAGCATGGTGAGATGGAGGAGAGAGAGGGCTGAGGAGAGAGGGAGAGTAGCAGGGTGAGATGGAGGAGAGAGAGAGGGGGCTGAGGAGAGAGGGAGAGTAGCATGGTGAGATGGAGGAGGAGAGAGAGAGGGCTGAGGAGAAAGGGAGAGTAGCAGGGTGAGATGGAGGAGGAGAGAGAGAGGGCTGAGGAGAGAGGGAGAGTAGCATGGTGAGATGGAGGAGGGGAGAGAGGGCTGAGGAGAGAGGGAGAGTAGCATGGTGAGATGGAGGAGGAGAGAGAGGGCTGAGGAGAGAGGGAGAGTAGCATGGTGAGATGGAGGAGAGAGAGAGGGCTGAGGAGAGCAGGAGAGTAGCATGGTGAGATGGAGGAGGAGAGAGCGAGGGCTGAGGAGAGAGGGAGAGTAGCATGGTGAGATGGAGGAGGAGGAGAGGGCTGAGGAGAGAGGGAGAGTAGCATGGTGAGATGGAGGAGGAGGAGAGGGCTGAGGAGAGAGGGAGAGTAGCATGGTGAGATGGAGGAGAGAGAGAGGGCTGAGGAGAGAGGGAGAGTAGCATGGTGAGATGGAGGAGGAGAGAGAGAGAGGGCTGAGGAGAGAGGGAGAGTAGCATGGTGAGATGGAGGAGAGAGAGAGGGCTGAGGAGAGAGGGAGAGTAGCATGGTGAGATGGAGGAGGAGAGAGGGGGCTGAGGAGAGAGGGAGAGTAGCATGGTGAGATGGAGGAGAGAGAGGGCTGAGGAGAGAGGGAGAGTAGCAGGGTGAGATGGAGGAGAGAGAGAGGGGGCTGAGGAGAGAGGGAGAGTAGCATGGTGAGATGGAGGAGGAGAGAGAGGGCTGAGGAGAGAGGGAGAGTAGCATGGTGAGATGGAGGAGGAGAGAGGGGGCTGAGGAGAGAGGGAGAGTAGCATGGTGAGATGGAGGAGGAGAGAGAGGGCTGAGGAGAGAGGGAGAGTAGCATGGTGAGATGGAGGAGGAGAGAGAGGGCTGAGGAGAGAGGGAGAGTAGCATGGTGAGATGGAGGAGGAGAGAGGGAGAGTAGCATGGTGAGATGGAGGAGGAGAGAGGGGGCTGAGGAGAGAGGGAGAGTAGCAGGGTGAGATGGAGGAGGAGAGAGGGAGAGTAGCATGGTGAGATGGAGGAGGAGAGAGAGGGCTGAGGAGAGAGGGAGAGTAGCATGGTGAGATGGAGGAGGAGAGAGAGGGCTGAGGAGAGAGGGAGAGTAGCAGGGTGAGATGGAGGAGGAGAGAGGGCTGAGGAGAGAGGGAGAGTAGCAGGGTGAGATGGAGGAGGAGAGAGGGCTGAGGAGAGAGGGAGAGTAGCATGGTGAGATGGAGGAGGAGAGAGAGGGCTGAGGAGAGAGGGAGAGTAGCATGGTGAGATGGAGGAGAGAGAGAGGGCTGAGGAGAGAGGGAGAGTAGCATGGTGAGATGGAGGAGGAGAGAGAGAGGGCTGAGGAGAGAGGGAGAGTAGCATGGTGAGATGGAGGAGGAGAGAGGGCTGAGGAGAGAGGGGGAGTAGCATGGTGAGATGGAGGAGGAGAGAGCGAGGGCTGAGGAGAGAGGGAGAGTAGCATGGTGAGATGGAGGAGGAGAGAGGGCTGAGGAGAGAGGGAGAGTAGCAGGGTGAGATGGAGGAGGGGAGAGGGGGCTGAGGAGAGAGGGAGAGTAGCATGGTGAGATGGAGGAGGAGGAGAGAGAGGGCTGAGGAGAGAGGGAGAGTAGCAGGGTGAGATGGAGGAGGAGAGAGCGAGGGCTGAGGAGAGAGGGAGAGTAGCATGGTGAGATGGAGGAGGAGAGAGGGCTGAGGAGAGGGAGAGTAGCAGGGTGAGATGGAGGAGGAGAGAGAGGGCTGAGGAGAGGGAGAGTAGCAGGGTGAGATGGAGGAGAGAGAGGGCTGAGGAGAGAGGGAGAGTAGCATGGTGAGATGGAGGAGGAGAGAGGGAGAGTAGCAGGGTGAGATGGAGGAGGAGAGAGGGCTGAGGAGAGAGGGAGAGTAGCATGGTGAGATGGAGGAGGAGAGAGGGGGCTGAGGAGAGAGGGAGAGTAGCATGGTGAGATGGAGGAGGAGAGAGAGGGCTGAGGAGAGAGGGAGAGTAGCAGGGTGAGATGGAGGAGGAGAGAGAGGGCTGAGGAGAGAAGCATGGTGAGATGGAGGAGGAGAGAGAGAGGGCTGAGGAGAGAGGGAGAGTAGCATGGTGAGATGGAGGAGGAGAGAGGGGGCTGAGGAGGGAGGGAGAGTAGCATGGTGAGATGGAGGAGGAGAGAGGGGGCTGAGGAGGGAGGGAGAGTAGCAGGGTGAGATGGAGGAGGGGAGAGGGGGCTGAGGAGAGAGGGAGAGTAGCATGGTGAGATGGAGGAGAGAGAGGGCTGAGGAGAGAGGGAGAGTAGCATGGTGAGATGGAGGAGGAGAGAGGGGGCTGAGGAGGGAGGGAGAGTAGCAGGGTGAGATGGAGGAGGGGAGAGGGGGCTGAGGAGAGAGGGAGAGTAGCATGGTGAGATGGAGGAGGAGAGAGGGAGAGTAGCATGGTGAGATGGAGGAGGAGAGAGAGGGCTGAGGAGAGAGGGAGAGTAGCAGGGTGAGATGGAGGAGGAGAGAGAGGGCTGAGGAGAGAGGGAGAGTAGCAGGGTGAGATGGAGGAGGAGAGAGAGAGGGCTGAGGAGAGAGGGAGAGTAGCAGGGTGAGATGGAGGAGGAGAGAGAGAGGGCTGAGGAGAGAGGGAGAGTAGCAGGGTGAGATGGAGGAGGAGAGAGAGGGCTGAGGAGAGAGGGAGAGTAGCAGGGTGAGATGGAGGAGGAGAGAGAGGGCTGAGGAGAGCGGGAGAGTAGCATGGTGAGATGGAGGAGAGAGGGAGAGTAGCAGGGTGAGATGGAGGAGGAGAGAGAGGGCTGAGGAGAGAGGGAGAGTAGCAGGGTGAGATGGAGGAGGAGAGAGAGGGCTGAGGAGAGAGGGAGAGTAGCATGGTGAGATGGAGGAGGAGAGAGAGGGCTGAGGAGAGCGGGAGAGTAGCAGGGTGAGATGGAGGAGGAGAGAGAGGGCTGAGGAGAGCGGGAGAGTAGCAGGGTGAGATGGAGGAGGAGGAGAGAGAGAGAAGGCTGAGGATATTCTCGAAACTAATCTCTCCTAAACCTGTTGGCCACATGCTCAATTTAGCATTCCTGTAAGGTACCTGCTGGGATCATTCTAGTAAGGACAGGAGGCCAGCCTTTACAGTGTCCTGCTGCAAGTCTCCACAGATAGATAGCGAGCATGTCACTGTGTTTGATCCAGTCATAGGCAGTTAACTCCCATTCACATGCCTGGACTTGTTCTCAATACCTTCAGACCAGACATGGAGTACCGGTAAGTGGCATGGGGTTCACCCAATGAATCATAAATACACTAGATCCCTGTGTTGAAGTCCCCATGCCCCCATCTTGGCACTCCCCCACCATTGGAAACATCTTTTGGAAGCTTTAGAAAATGCATCCGTTTATCACATGTATTCTATTGCAGACACCTTAATACACACTAGTATGATGAAATCAATGATGTGGAAATAAGGGTTTTGGTACTTACATATTCCTTGACGTTTTTGGTTTTCACTGCTTTGTAGGAATAGTATGCAGGATACAGAGTCCCGAAGACGAGGCTGTGGAGAGACCAGAGGAATATGAAACTATCAGCGTCAAGGCAAAGGGTTTTCCACCAAGAGCACATAAAGGAGACAACTTCAGCTCAACTAAAGAAGCAACAAGCCAGCTCCATATCACAGCCTGCAACGTGTTGCTGTGTTGAACCAGCCTCCCACATCTAGCCTAGTGGCAGGAGGATAAACTAACACTCCCTACACATGGGGGAAGCTGACCCGGTCTCACAACATATACATTTCATCCAACATGTGCTCTTCATTTACATCCTGGGACCCAAGCTTGTCTGGGAGGGGGCATTGGGTTCAGTGGGGACTCCGGGAGAGAACACAACCCAGCACGTCCCAGTGAGAGGATGATCCAGAACACAACCCAGCACGTCCCAGTGAGAGGATGACCCAGAACACAACCCAGCACGTCCCAGTGAGAGGATGACCCAGAACACAACCCAGCACGTCCCAGTGAGAGGATGACCCAGAACACAACCCAGCACGTCCCAGTGAGAGGATGACCCAGAACACAACCCAGCGCGTCCCAGTGAGAGGATGACCCAGAACACAACCCAGCACGTCCCAGTGAGAGGATGACCCAGAACACAACCCAGCACGTCCCAGTGAGAGGATGACCCAGAACACAACCCAGCACGTCCCAGTGAGAGGATGACCCAGAACACAACCCAGCACGTCCCAGTGAGAGGATGACCCAGAACACAACCCAGCACGTCCCAGTGAGAGGATGACCCAGAACACAACCCAGCACGTCCCAGTGAGAGGATGACCCAGAACACAACCCAGCACGTCCCAGTGAGAGGATGACCCAGAACACAACCCAGCACGTCCCAGTGAGAGGATGACCCAGAACACAACCCAGCGCGTCCCAGTGAGAGGATGACCCAGAACACAACCCAGCACGTCCCAGTGAGAGGATGACCCAGAACACAACCCAGCACGTCCCAGTGAGAGGATGACCCATACCAGAGCGCGTCCCAGTGAGAGGATGACCCATACCAGAGCGCGTCCCAGTGAGAGGATGACCCATACCAGAGCGCGTCCCAGTGAGAGGATGACCCATACCAGAGCGCGTCCCAGTGAGAGGATGACCCATACCAGAGCGCGTCCCAGTGAAAGGATGACCCATACCAGACGTACTACATCAGGCTACGGTTCTTATATTTTTGTTCAGTATATAGTTAACTTCTACTGGAAACAAGGCAAACATTTTAATTTGAGTCAGGATAATGACCAGGACAGATCTGGATCTAAATGTCTTGTCATTTTAACCATAAAAGATGGCTGAAAGGAACACTGCTAAATTGTGCTTTAGCAACAGATCTGTATTTCCACAGGGGAAAGAAATCAGCCCTTTACCCTGTAGCTGAAACCAGATGTTGGAGTTGATCTCCGCCTGGATCTTAAAATCTTCCCCGCTAGCTCTCTAGCCCAGTAACTCTACATCTGGCTCTCTCCCAGGCATTGTGCATGCTAGGAGCTGTGTACAGTCAGAATTATTATTTTTTTAACCAGGAAACTGGGAAAGTTAACCTGAAACAGAATGTCAAGGCTTGTGTGCGGGTATATTTTTTCAGCTGCGTGCTACTAGTGAGGCCCCATTTCACAAAATTGTTTCAAGAAGCCTCTCTGCAGGCTCCGTCTCCTTCATGTTCAGGGTTTATGGAGAAATATGCCTCCTCCCCAGTGTGAAAATACTGCAGCCTGCCCGAGCGGGAAACTGTCTATTTCTGCAGGCCAGGTAAACAATGACTGGTAACGCTTTATTTGGATCGTCTGTAGAGCATCTACAGATGGACTATCATAATAATAATAATAATAATAATAATAATAATAATAAAGCCATTTAGCAGATGCTTTTGTCCAAAGCGACTTACAGTCATGCGTGCATACATTTTTTGTGTATGGGTGGTCCCGGGGATCGAACCCACTACCTTGGCGTTACAAGCGCCGTGCTCTACCAGCTGAGCTACAGAGGACCACATTCCGTAGCATTTCAACTTACTATCTATTAACACTAGCTCCAACCCTAACCCTAGCCTTAACATTAACCCTAACCCTAACCCTAACCCTAGCCTTAACATTAACCCTAACCCTAACCCTAGCCTTAACATTAACCCTAACCCTAACCCTAACCCTAGCCTTAACATTAACCCTAACCCTAACCCTAACCCTAGCCTTAACATTAACCCTAACCCTAACCCTAACATTAACCCTAACCCTAACCCTAACCCTAGCCTTAACATTAACCCTAACCCTAACCTTAACCCTGACCCTAACCCTAACCCTAACATTAACCCTAACCCTAACCCTAACATTAACCCTAACCCTAACCCTAGCCTTAACATTAACCCTAACCCTAACCCTAACCTTAACATTAACCCTAACCCTAACCCTAACCCTAGCCTTAACATTAACCCTAACCCTAACCCTAACATTAACCCTAACCCTAACCTAACCCTAACCCTAACCCTAACCTAACCCTAACCCTAGCCTTACCATTAACCCTCCCACTAACCCTTATTCTAAACCTAACCATAACAAGCAGTTGCTTTATCAACAGGTAGTTTGTTGATAGTATGACCATCGTTAAGCATCTACAGATGGGAAATGCAGACTATCCAAATAAAGCCTGACAGAGTGGAGCCAGGACAACAACCTCTCCTTCAACGTCAGCAAGACAAAAGGAGCTGATCGTGGACTACAGGAAACGGAGGGCCGAGCACGCCCCCATTCACATCGACGGGGCTGTAGTGGAGCGGGTCGAGAGCGTCAAGTTCCTCGGTGTTCACATCGCTAAGAATCTATCATGGTCCAAACACACCAACACAGTCGTGAAGATGGTACCGTCAGATCCTCAAAGTTGTTCAGGCGCTACAGAGGGTAGTGCGTAGTGCCCAGTACATCACTGGGGACGAGCTCCCGGCCATCCAGGACCTCTACACCATGCAGTGTTTTAACTGACCAGGTATCCCCCTTTCCCTTCCCAGAAGACTGAGGAATACTTTATTTTTTCACTATTCAACTATCTGCATTTACACTAACTTTGACTCATCACATACGCTGCTACTGTTTACTGTCGGTCACTTTATTCCTAGTTACACAGGAAGCGGCACAGGTCCTAATCCAGGCACTTGTCATCTCCCGTCTGGACTACTGCAACTCGCTGTTGGCTGGCCTCCCTGCCTGTGCCATTAAACCCCTACAACTCATCCAGAATGCCGCAGCCCGTCTGGTGTTCAACCTTCCCAAGTTCTCTCATGTCACCCCGCTCCTCCGCACACTCCACTGGCTTCCAGTTGAAGCTCGCATCTACTACAAGACCATGGTGCTTGCCTACGGAGCTGTGAGGGGAACGGCACCTCCTTACCTTCAGGCTCTGATCAGTCCCTACACCCAAACGAGGGCACTACGTTCATCCACCTCTGGCCTGCTGGCTCCACTACCTCTGCGGAAGCACAGTTCCCGCTCAGCCCAGTCAAAGCTATTTGCTGCTCTTGCACCCCAATGGTGGAACAAGCTCCCCCACGATGCCAGGACAGCGGAGTCACTGACCACCTTCCGTTGACACTTGAAACCCCACCTCTTAAGGAATACCTGGAATAGTATAAAGTAGTAATAATAATAATAATAATAATATGCCATTTAGCAGACGCTTTTATCCAAAGCGACTTACAGTCATGCGTGCATACATTTTTGTGTATGGGTGGTCCCGGGGATCGAACCCACTACCTTGGCGTTACAAGCGCCGTGCTCTACCAGCTGAGCTACAGAGGAAGTAATTGACTCAGTACTGGTACTCCCTGTATATAGCCATGTTATTACCTGGTACCCCTGCACATCCACTTATTACTGGTACTTCCTGTATATAGCCATGTTATTACCTGGTACCCCTGCACATGGACTCAGTACTGGTACTCCCTGTATATAGCCATGTTATTACCTGGTACCCCTGCACATCCACTCAGTACTGGTACTTCCTGTATATAGCCATGTTATTACCTGGTACCCCTGCACATGGACTCAGTACTGGTACCTTGTATACAGCCATGTTATTACCTGGTACCCTGTGTATATAGCCATGTTATTACCTGGTCCCCTGTGTATATAGCCATGTTATTACCTGGTACCCTGTGTATATAGCCATGTTATTACCTGGTCCCCTGTGTATATAGCCATGTTATTACCTGGTACCCTGTGTATATAGCCATGTTATTACCTGGTCCCCTGTGTATATAGCCATGTTATTACCTGGTCCCCTGTGTATATAGCCATGTTATTACCTGGTACCCTGTGTGTATAGCCATGTTATTACCTGGTACCCCTGTGTATATAGCCATGTTATTACCTGGTCCCCTGTGTATATAGCCATGTTATTACCTGGTCCCTGTGTATATAGCCATGTTATTACCTGGTCCCCTGTGTATATAGCCATGTTATTACCTGGTACCCTGTGTATATAGCCATGTTATTACCTGGTCCCCTGTGTATATAGCCATGTTATTACCTGGTCCCCTGTGTATATAGCCATGTTATTACCTGGTACCCCGTGTATATAGCCATGTTATTACCTGGTCCCCTGTGTATATAGCCATGTTATTACCTGGTCCCCTGTGTATATAGCCATGTTATTACCTGGTCCCCTGTGTATATAGCCATGTTATTACCTGGTCCCCTGTGTATATAGCCATGTTATTACCTGGTCCCCTGTGTATATAGCCATGTTATTACCTGGTCCCCTGTGTATATAGCCATGTTATTACCTGGTCCCCTGTGTATATAGCCATGTTATTACCTGGTCCCCTGTGTATATAGCCATGTTAATACCTGGTACCCTGTGTATATAGCCATGTTATTACCTGGTCCCCTGTGTATATAGCCATGTTATTACCTGGTACCCTGTGTATATAGCCATGTTATTACCTGGTACCCTGTGTATATAGCCATGTTATTACCTGGTCCCCTGTGTATATAGCCATGTTATTACCTGGTACCCTGTGTATATAGCCATGTTATTACCTGGTCCCCTGTGTATATAGCCATGTTATTACCTGGTCCCCTGTGTATATAGCCATGTTATTACCTGGTCCCTGTGTATATAGCCATGTTATTACCTGGTACCCTGTGTATATAGCCATGTTATTACCTGGTACCCCTGCACATGGACTCAGTACTGGTCCCCTGTGTATATAGCCATGTTATTACCTGGTCCCCTGTGTATATAGCCATGTTATTACCTGGTCCCCTGTGTATATAGCCATGTTATTACCTGGTACCCTGTGTATATAGCCATGTTATTACCTGGTCCCTGTGTATATAGCCATGTTATTACCTGGTCCCCTGTGTATATAGCCATGTTAATACCTGGTACCCTGTGTATATAGCCATGTTATTACCTGGTCCCCTGTGTATATAGCCATGTTAATACCTGGTACCCTGTGTATATAGCCATGTTATTACCTGGTCCCCTGTGTATATAGCCATGTTATCGTTTCTCATTGTGTATTTATTATTACGTATTTTACTTGTCTATTGTATCTCGATTGTCTTTCTCTCTGCGTCGTTGGGAAGGGGCCGTAAGTAAGCATTTCACTGTTAGTCTACACCGGTTGTTTACGAAGCATGTGGCAAATAAAAATAGATTTGATCAATTCCAAACAAGAAATTGCCTCAGAGTATCCTTGAGAGTATAGCTAACCTACTGCCACCTGGGGGTATGGAGTGTGATGGTCTGGTAGTGATGTCTAAACTATTTGCACTCTGAACAGACATTTCCTTACACTATCTAATACAGTTGAATATGCTGTAGGTATCCTATTGATATCCTACCGGCAGCTTCTGTTCAAAGGGGAAAAACACTTGGTGACGTGTAATAATATGAATGCTTATTTTGGTGAATGCTTTATAAAATTAGCTTAAAAAATGGTGAACTAAGTCGTTGCCAGCATTGCTCTCCAGTAGGAAGGAATGTTAGTATTTTCTTCCCAGTGTATATCTACTTGTATGGTGTGTCTCCTGCCTGCTGTCTGTGTTGTGGGTGGAGCTAGACACCTGCTGTCTGTGTTGTGGGTGGAGCTAGACACCTGCTGTCTGTGTTGTGGGTGGGGCTAGACACCTGCTGTCTGTGTTGTGGGTGGGGCTAGACACCTGCTGTCTGTGTTGTGGGTGGGGCTAGACACCTGCTGTCTGTGTTGTGGGTGGAGCTAGACACCTGCTGTCTGTGTTGTGGGTGGAGCTAGACACCTGCTGTCTGTGTTGTGGGTGGAGCTAGACACCTGCTGTCTGTGTTGTGGGTGGAGCTAGACACCTGCTGTCTGTGTTGTGGGTGGGGCTAGATGCCTGCTGTCTGTGTTGTGGGTGGAGCTAGACACCTGCTGTCTGTGTTGTGGGTGGAGCTAGACACCTGCTGTCTGTGTTGTGGGTGGAGCTAGACACCTGCTGTCTGTGTTGTGGGTGGAGCTAGACACCTGCTGTCTGTGTTGTGGGTGGGGCTAGACACCTGCTGTCTGTGTTGTGGGTGGGGCTAGACACCTGCTGTCTGTGTTGTGGGTGGAGCTAGATGCAGACCTCCATTAATACAACAAGTAGCAGTTACAGCCTTCCTTAGGTCCCTGTTGGAAGGAGGCTGGAGAAAGGAATGTCTGACTACAGCCAACCAGGACTATTCTTAGAGACCCTGTATAGCTCCTCTGCTGTTTCTATGGCAACGGCTAAATAAACGGCCTGTCATGGTGGAGGCGAGTGAGGTAGATCCCTGGACAGAGGCCATGAAACAGAAAACGAACAGGGAGAGAATTTCACCCTTATACGCTCAGTTTATTAGGTACACCCACCAAGTACCGGGTTGGACCCCCCCCTTTGCCTCCAGAACAGTGAATTCTTCAGGGAATCAATTTGCTCAATTTGTATCAAGGGACCGAACGTGTTCTAGGAAAACATTCCCCAGACTAATACATCACCAGCCTGTACCGTTGACACCAGGCAGTATGGGGCTATGGACTCATGCTGCTTACACCAAATCCTGACTGCCATCAGCATGGCGCAACAGGAACCGGGACTGGCCGGACCAGGCAATGTTTTTCCATTGTTGGCGATCGCGAGCCCATTGGAGCCGTTGTTGTTTTTATCTGATGGGAGATATGAAATTGAGCTCGAATTTCCATTGATTATCCTTGATGTTTCTACAAATTGATGAGTCCATCTGTGATAAATTCAACTGATTGGACATGATTTGGAAAGGCACACACCTGTCTAAAGTGCATTCGAAAGGATTCAGTGTTGTGACGCAACAAAATGTATAGCGCATAGAATTAAAAAGGTATTGTCGGATATTATTCATTCTAATCAGACAGGTTTTTTACATGGAAGATACATTGGAGATAATATAAGGCAAGTACTGGAAACAATAGAACACTATGAAAAATCTGGGAAACCAGGCCTACTATTCATAGCAGACTTTGAAAAGGCATTTGATAAAGTACAACTGGGGTTTATATATAAATGGAACATTTCAATTTGAGAATCTCTTATAAAATGGGTTAAAATCATGTATAGTAACCCTAGGTGTAAAATGGTAAATAATGGCTACTTCTCAGAAAGTTTTAAACTGTCAAGACGAGTGAAACAAGGTTGTCCAATATCGGCATATCTATTTATTATGGGCATCGAAATATTAGATATTAAAATCAGATCCAACAATAATATCAAAGGATTAGAAATTCAGGGCTTAAAGACAAAGGTGTCATTGTACGCTGATGATTCATGTTCTTTTAAATCCAAAATGTGGATCCCGCCACAGCCTGAGAAAGGATCTAGACACATTTTCTAACCTCTCTGGATTACAACCAAATTATGATAAATGTACTAGATTACGTATTGGATCACTAAAAAAATACTACTTTTTACCTTACCGTGTAGTTTACCAATAAAATTGTCTGATGGTGATGTGGATATACTCTGTATAAAATATCCATAAATAAATACATTCTCACTCCAATCAATTTTACTAGAAAGTTTACAAAAATAGATAAGATCTTGCTACCATGGAAAGGTAAATACCTGTCTATTTGTGGAAAAATCACCCTGATTAACTCTTTAGTATTATCCCAGTTTACCTATTTGCTTATGGTCTTGCCTACACCTAGCGAACAGTTAAAAAAATATATATATTTTCCATTTTATTTGGAACGGCAAGCCACACAAAATTAAAAAGGGCCTATTTATAATGAATATGAATTCGGAGGGCAGAAATTAGTAAATATTAAAGCATTAGACCTCTCACTAAAGGCTTCAGTCATTCAAAAAGGTATACTTAAATTCAAACTGGTTCTCTAGCAGATTAGTAAGAATGTGTCGCCCTACGCTCAATAATGGCCTTTTTCCCTTTATTCAGATTATAACCTCCCACTTTCAGTTATTTGAAAAGGAAACCTCCCAAATTTCACTATTTCTAAAACAAGCCATATAAAGTTGGTTGCAATTTCAATTTAATCCACCAGAAACTACAGAACAAAATGCAACAAATAGTGGTTAAATTCAAATATACTAAATGATTTAAAAAATGTTTTTAAAAAGGCATAATCTTCGTTAATTATATCATAGGTAGGACTGTTGGAGGTGTCGCACATGCAACTAACGAAAACATCTGGAAATGTCTGCTCTACCCAAAATTACAACCAAATAATTGCAGCCTTACCGCAAAAATGGAAGAGGAAAGTGGAAGGGGGAGAAAGTAAAGAACTTGTCTGTCTGTCGGCATTAAAGACCATAATTGGTTAAAGAAAACTGTGATAGATACAAAAGTATACCAGTTTCATTTATGGACCAAACGTGCCATATACATTTAGATTGCAAAATAGTTGGGATGAGATTTTTGACATTCCGATTCCATGGCACATGTTTTAGACCATATAAACTCCAGTCGTACTTTATCAAAAGCCTTTTCAAAGTCAGCAATGAATAGCAGGTCTGGTTTCCCAGAATGATAGTCATTATTCTTAAAATACAAATTAATCTAAAGGATTCCACCCCAAATACAGTATAAATGTGTGAACGGTGTTAGAGTTATAATGTAGTGTCAACCCACTAACAGAGGGGGAGGAGTTAGAAACTGTTGAGAAAGCATTCCAGGGTGAAGGGGACTAAGAAACGGTTTAACGGTCGTCCTTCTAGACACAGAAGGCCAACCATCTCTGCAGCACTCCACCAATCAGGCCTTTATGGTAGAGTGGCCAGACGGAAGCCACTCCTCAGTAAAAGGCACATGACAGCCCGCTTGGAGTTTGCCAAAAGGCACCTAAAGACTCTCAGACCATGAGAAACAAGATTCTCTGGTCTGAATGCCAAGTGTCACGTCTGGAGGAAACCTGGCACCATCCCTACAGTGAAGCATGGTGGTGGAAGCATCATGCTGTGGGAATGTTTTTCAGCGGCAGGGACTGGGAGAGTAGTCAGGATCGAGGGAAAGATGAACGGAGCAAAGTACAGAGAGATCCTTTATGAAAACCTGCTCCAGAGAGCTCATGACCTCAGATTGGGGCGAAGGTTCACCTTCCAACAGGACAACAACCCTAAGCACACAGCCAAGACAACGCAGGAGTGGCTTTGGGACAAGTCTCTGAATGTCCTTGAGTGGCCCAGCCAGAGGCCGGACTTGAACCCGATCTACCATCTCCTGAAAATAGCTGTGCAGCGATGCTCCCCATCCAACCTGACAGAGCGTGAGAGGATCTGCAGAGAAGAATGGGAGAAACTCCCCAAATACAGGTGTGCCAAGCTTGTAGCGTCATACCAAAGAAGACTCGAGGCTGTAATCACTGCCAAAGGTGCTTCAACAAAGTACTGAGTAAAGGGTCTGAATACTTAGGTAAATGTTATAGTATGTATGTATGTATGTAAGTACAGTGGGGAGAACAAGTATTTGATGCACTGCATATTTTGCAGGTTTTCCTACTTACAAAGCATGTAGAGGTCTGTAATTTTTATCATAGGTACACTTCAACTGTGAGAGACGGAATCTAAAACAAAAATCCAGAAAATCACATTGTATGATTTTTAAATAATTAATTTGCATTTTATTGCATGACATGAGTATTTGATCACCTACCAACCAGTAAGAATTCCAGCTCTCACAGACCTGTTAGTTTTTCTTTAAGAAGCCCTCCTGTTCTCCACTCATTACCTGTATTAACTGCACCTGTTTGAAATCGTTACCTGTATAAAACACACCTGTCCACACACTCAATCAAACAGACTCCAACCTCTACACAATTGCCAAGACCAGAGAGCTGTGTAAGGACATCAGGGATAAAATTGTAGACCTGCACAAGGCTGGGATGGGCTACAGGACAATAGGCAAGCAGCTTGGTGAGAAAGCAACAACTGTTGGCACAATTATTAGAAAATTGAAGAAGTTCAAGATGACGGTCAATCACCCTTGGTCTGGGGCTCCATGCAAGATCTCACCTCGTGGGGCATCAATGATCATGAGGAAGGTGAGGGATCAGCCCAGAACTTCACGGCAGGACCTGGTCAATGACCTGAAGAGAGCTGGGATCACAGTCTCAAAGAAATCCATTAGTAACACACTACGCCGTCATGGGTTAAAATCCTGCAGCGCACGCAAGGTCCCCCTGCTCAAGCCAGCGCATGTCCAGGCCCGTCTGAAGTTTGCTAATGACCATCTGGATGATCCAGAGGAGGAATGGGAGAAGGTCATGTGGTCTGATGAGACAAAAATAGAGCTTTTTGGTCTAAACGCCACTCGCCGTGTTTGGAGGAAGAAGAAGGATGAGTACAACCCCAAGAACACCATCCCAACCGTGAAGCATGGAGGTGGAAACATAATTCTTTGGGGATGCTTTTCTGCAAAGGGGACAGGACAACTGCACCGTATTGAGGGGAGGATGGATGAGGCCATGTATCGCGAGATCTTGGCCAACAACCTCCTTCCCTCAGTAAGAGCATTGAAGATGGGTCGTGGCTGTGTCTTCCAGCATGACAACGACCCAAAACACACAGCCAGGGCAACTAAGGAGTGGCTCCGTAAGAAGCATCTCAAGGTCCTGGAGTGGCCTAGCCAGTCTCCAGACCTGAACCCAATAAAAAATCTTTGGAGGGAGCTGAAAGTCCGTATTGCCCAGCGACAGCCCCGGAACCTGAAGGATCTGTATGGAGGAGTGGGCCAAAATCCCTGCTGCAGTGTGTGTGCAAACCTGGTCAAGACCTACAGGAAAGGTATGATCTCTGTAATTGCAAACAAAGGTTTCTGTACCAAATATTAAGTTCTGCTTTTTTGATGTATCAAATACTTATGTCATGCAATAAAATGCAAATGAATTACTTAAAAATCATACAATGTGATTTTCTGGATTTTTGTTTTAGTCTCTCACAGTTGATGTGTACCTATGATAAAAATTACAGACCTCTACATGCTTTGTAAGTAGGAAAACCTGAAAAATCGGCAGTGTATCAAATACTTGTTCTCCCCACTGTATGTATGTATGTATGTATGTATGTATGTATGTATGTATGTATGTATGTATGTATGTATGTATGTATGTATGTATGTATGTATGTATGTATGTATGTATATATATATATATATATATATGCAAACATTTCTTACACCCAGTTTTTGCTTTGTCATTATGTGGTATTGTGTGTAGATTGAGGGGGAAAAAACAATTACCCATTTTAGAATAAGGCTGTAACGAAACAAAATGTTGAAAAAGTCAAGGGGTCTGAATACTTTCCGAAGGCACTATCTGTGACCAACAGATGCATAATCGGTATTCCCAGTCATGTGAAATCCATAGATTAGGGCCTAATTAATTTATTTCAATTGACTGATTTCCTTATATGAACTGTAACGCAGTAAAATCTTTGAAATTGTTGCATGTTGCGTTTATATTTTTGATCAGTGTAGTTAGAAAAACAAACAAAAAATGACCCACCAACATTTCCGTTGATGTAAGCAAATGTAATCATCCATAAACAGAGAGTAGAATCCACTGTATATCACATGACTCATTATGCATTCCTATTCCATGATGCCTCAAAACAAATCAATCATGAACACACCTTATAACGACATACGTACGGAAAGGTCTGAAAAGGACCCAGCCAACACCCAGCCGTCTGGAAAAACTGGTTTGACACATGCTTAAGGTCAGGAATGGAACCTTGTGACTTGGGAGGCAAGATCATCAACTAAACCATAACATGATTAAATAACTAATAACCACTTAAACAAGGCTGTACAATACATGCCCCAGTACTTTGAAAAGTTATTTGTCATCGTCGGTGAATTAAATACTGTGATCAGCCACATGGGCAGGTTAATTTGATTCGGTGAAACCAGAGGAAGAGACGGGTCCGGGTCAAGAATGGTTCAAGCTAACAGGCGGGCCACAAACAGGAACATAACGGCGCAGTATAACAGTGGTGTGCAGAACGGCATCACGGGAACACACAACTCGTCGGTCCTTGTCACGGATAGGCTTTTGCAGCAGACGACAAACCAGGTTCCACTCCCATCAGCTAAAAACAACAACGGTTAGCAAGCCCTGTAGTCTAGAACATGTGTAATCTAATGCATATTGCTAGCTAGCCCTGTAGTCTAGAACGTGTTGTCTAATGCATATGGCTAGTTAGCCCTGTAGTCTAGAACATGTGTAATCTAATGCATATGGCTAGTTAGCCCTGTAGACTAGAACATGTGTAATCTAATGCATATGGCTAGTTAGCCCTGTAGACTAGAACATGTGTTGTCTAATGCTTTTACTTACATTTTAGTCATTTAGCAGAAGCTCTTATCCAGAGCGACTTACAGTTAGTGAGTGCATAATAAATAAATAAAATCACACTGGCCCCCCGTGGGAATCGAACCCACAACCCTGGCGTTGCAAACACCATGCTCTACCAACTGAGCTACACGGGACGTATTACTTTCAAATGAATTGTCTGATTGTTTTGAAGCATTGACAGGATGCCTTTACCAGTGGCTCATGGCCAGTGTAGGCTACAGTTGAAGCACACCGAGTAGACTGTAAATCCTGTGCTGTCTCTACTCCCAATCCAACCTGAAGCACAGTCTCCCCCTTCCATGGACTGTACCCTACAGTAGACTGTAAATACTGTGCCGTCTCTACTCCCAATCCAACCGGAAGCACAGTCTCCCCCTTCCATGGACTGTACCCTACAGTAGACTGTAAATACTGTGCGGTCTCTACTCCCAATCCAACCTGAAGCACAGTCTCCCCCTTCCATGGACTGTACCCTACAGTAGACTGTAAATACTGTGCCGTCTCTACTCCCAATCCAACCTGAAGCACAGTCTCCCCCTTCCATGGACTGTACCCTACAGTAGACTGTAAATACTGTGCCGTCTCTACTCCCAATCCAACCTGAAGCACAGTCTCCCCCTTCCATGGACTGTACCCTACAGTAGACTGTAAATACTGTGCCGTCTCTACTCCCAATCCAACCTGAAGCACAGTCTCCCCTTTCCATGGACTGTACCCTACAGTAGACTGTAAATACTGTGCGGTCTCTACTCCCAATCCAACCTGAAGCACAGTCTCCCCCTTCCATGGACTGTACCCTACAGTAGACTGTAAATACTGTGCCGTCTCTACTCCCAATCCAACCGGAAGCACAGTCTCCCCCTTCCATGGACTGTACCCTACAGTAGACTGTAAATACTGTGCGGTCTCTACTCCCAATCCAACCTGAAGCACAGTCTCCCCCTTCCATGGACTGTACCCTACAGTAGACTGTAAATACTGTGCCGTCTCTACTCCCAATCCAACCTGAAGCACAGTCTCCCCCTTCCATGGACTGTACCCTACAGTAGACTGTAAATACTGTGCCGTCTCTACTCCCAATCCAACCGGAAGCACAGTCTCCCCCTTCCATGGACTGTACCCTACAGTAGACTGTAAATACTGTGCCGTCTCTACTCCCAATCCAACCTGAAGCACAGTCTCCCCCTTCCATGGACTGTACCCTACAGTAGACTGTAAATACTGTGCCGTCTCTACTCCCAATCCAACCTGAAGCACAGTCTCCCCCTTCCATGGACTGTACCCTACAGTAGACTGTAAATACTGTGCCGTCTCTACTCCCAATCCAACCTGAAGCACAGTCTCCCCCTTCCATGGACTGTAGCCTACAGTTCAGTTATGGAATTGTACTGGATTGTGAGTTGTGAGGGGAACTCGGGACGTTTTCTTTCTCTAAAATGTACAAACTCATCCATCCTCTGTCCTCACATACTTGTGGTCAGCAAGCTAACTAGTAGTTTTGGGACAAAACATTGGGAGTCTGTATTGGTTAGGCTACCCGAGTGGTACATTATTCTGGTGGACGGCGACGGAAAATAACCCTACCACAATATAGCCGGCTTTACACAAAAAAATAAGTTTCCTGTCAACAAAAGGCTCGCTAGGAACTCTACTTACAAGATGTAAAGTGAAATGTGTCCTTCACTATCAAATAAACATCTGAATCCAACTTTTGGCCGAACCGCACCATATTCCTGGATGCCACTAGACTACAAACTTCACGAGAGACTTCCTACCACGAAATTTACCACGGTGCACACAGCAGGAATGTAGTGGGGCAAATTCCACTTTACATCTGGGAAGTAGAGTTCCTAGAGATAGATAGATATGCCTTTGTTGACTGGATCCGTTTTTTTGTTGTTGGTGAAGCCAGCTATAGAGTTCGCCAGCTTGTAGTCCTAAAACCCGGAAATTAGTTACCTCTGGTTCGTTCAGCCATTCCTATGCGGAACAACAACACTATCTGAACTGTTCAGAACACTCCAACTTTATTGCTATTCAACGTCAAATCAAATTGTATTCGTCACATGCTTTGTAAACAACAGGTGTAGACTAACAGTGAAATGCTGACTTACGGGGCCCTTCCCAACAACACAGAGAGAAAGAAAATAGAGAAATAATAGAAAAGTTAAACATGTAATAATAGATACACAATGTGTAACGATAACATGGCTATATACACAGGGTACCAGGTAATAACATGGCTATATACACGGGGTACCAGTATCGAGCTGATGTGCAGGGGTACGGGATTATTGAGGTAGATCTGTACATAAAACTAGGAATAAAGTGACAGATAGTAAACAATAGCAGCAGCGTATGTGATGCGTCATAAAAAATTAGTGCAAAAAGGGTAGCTTAGTGGTTAAGAGCGTTGTGCCAGTAACCGAAAGGTCGCTGGTTCTAATCCCCGAGCCGACTAGGTGAAAAATCTGTCGATGTGCCCTTGAGCAAGGCACTTAACCCTAATTGCTCCTGTAAGTCGCTCTGGATAAGAGCATCTGCTAAATGACTAAAATGTAAATGAAAGAATAGGGTTTGGGGATAAACGCCAAAAACAAGGTCTGAGGTTAACACAGGCTTAGGAGATCTCATACGTTTTGTTCTATGAGATAATATCAGTCAGTTAACATGACCTTTATGAATTATGAAGCATTCAAGTGCTTTTTCTGATTAAATAAATCCTTCAAAATTCACAATAAGTGATGCTAGCTGATCTCATTGAACAAAACGTATATGATCTCCCAAGCCTGTGTTTACCACAGACCTTATTTTCGTTTATCCAAAAACAACATTAATTTTCCCCACAGGCTTTGTCCAACGAACCATGGCGGAGTTGGACCATTAGTACTGTATTTCTCTCTATATTGTGGTAGGGTTATTTCCCGTCGCTAGCCACCAGAACGATGCACAACTTGGAGTCCAACCCATACACAGTCTGAGACTCCCGATGTTGTGTTCCAAAGATAACTAGCTAAATAGTTTCCAGATAGCATAACTTGACTTACTGACCTGCCTCTAGCTAGTTAAGACGTGGCTAAAGTTGGCTAACTACATCCTTTGGTACAACTCTCACAGGGCCAAAAACGTAAACAACAATAAGCTAACGTTAGGCAGCTTGCTAGCTAACGCGGTGCTAGGTAACGTTAGGTAGCTTGCTAGCTAACGCGGTGCTAGGTAACGTTAGGTAGCTTGCTAGCTAACGCGGTGCTAGGTAACGTTAGGTAGCTTGCTAGCTAACGCGGTGCTAGGTAACGTTAGGTAGCTTGCTAGCTAACGCGGTGCTAGCTAACGTTAGGTAGCTTGCTAGCTAACGCGGTGCTAGCTAACGTTAGGTGTTAGGTAATAGTTCTCAATGTTGACAATATTATGAGTTTATATTTTAACATAACTTTTTCAAATACAACTTCGAAATGAATACCATACAATAAGAGAAATTGCTTTGCCTAAAAGTAATTTAAAGTGTTCCGCTAAAATTAGTGTTAGATAACGTTAGCTAATTGGTTAGCTAGCTAAAGTAGGAACGTTGGCTATCTATCCAGCTAGCTATCGAAAAGTTTTTTTTTTTTTTTTTTTAAAGGTATCTGATAATAATGTCAGCAAGATACAATATAAAAATCGCCCTAACTTACACAACGGTTCTGGAGATCATCCACGACACCATCTTTCCAGATGGAGTTTTGCTGAGAGGAAGAGAGAGGGCCCAGGGTAGGGGCTGGAGAGGTAACGACTACACCGGGGTGGTAACGACTACACCGGGGTGGTCGCCACCGTAAACACTTCAGGGACTATTTAACAAGTTAACTACGAGCTATCATCTCAACCATGTCCGTGACTATGAAAACAAATTAAACGTGCTGTTTCACAATCTAAGTAAAGCAGCCATCGGCTAAAGCGAGAGGTTCCGACTTAGCTAGCTATGTTTTAATGACTTTATTAAAGCTTCCCCAATTCCACCTCCTTCACCTCTCCTATATCTGTGCTTGGCACGGAGAACAGCGCTGACGTAAGAGAAAATAGACCTTCCTCCTGCTTTATCTAACTGGACAGAACTGCCTGTTTACACCAATGCCGCATAACTATTGGCTAGTGAAGATGGTCCATGTGACTTTTAAATCCAATGACAGCGATTAAATATCATACCCAGCTTTTTCAACTCTGATTGGTGTAGATTCGAAGCGTGGGGAGTATAAACCAATCATAGTGCAAAACGTTGAGAATAGTCTTGTTGCTTTACAATGCGCTGTTGTTGCAAGGACGTACAGTGAAATAACAACCTTATTGGTTGGCAGGCATTGATTTAAAAATAGACAAATTATGATGGATCAATGCACATCACTGAGTTTTCATTTGCAGAGAGAGCACATAAAGACCCATAACACAGACAGAAACCTATATCTGTAATTATGGGAAAACATTATATGTATATATCGATTCATTTCATGCCGTGTACATGTTGTACCATGCAGTATTCTATCTTATAAAACACTGTATAATGTCCAACAACCCCAAAAAAAATCAAGGTATTGAGCCGTATCATAGGGTTCTGAAAATATTATGATATACGCAGTAGAGTAGATCAAGAATAAATATTTAACATGGTGAATGTTGATTATTACAATCACAAAAACAGGTGTCTGGTTTATGATTAACCATACTATTCTGTTCTGGTCAGTAGCCTACAGATGGGGGATCAGAGGTAAAGTAGTGCATCAACACCGGTAGCCTCCCTTTCCATTCAGTTGCAGTCGATTTTGTCTGTGAACAGGGGAAAGCCCTGCAGTGTATTTCTACTATTTTAAAGAGATTAAAATAGAAATGTCCACTCCACTCCACATTGAATTAAACCTCAGCACATTACCTAATCCAATCAACCCCAGCTACAGGGGATGTTCTCCAAATGCACTGCAGAGGACCAATGCAATAAGAGACCGTTGTATTAACCCAAATGGGTTTTCTTCCAAGGGCTTTAGTGAGCTATACATTAGCTCACAATACCTTACTGCTAATATACAGTAGTAGACTGCTAACTTATATAGTGATAACCCATTGTCCTAAATTATAGATAGATGTATTTCTATTTAGTAAATGGTTATGTCCAAGAATGTAGGCAGTCTAATGGCCCACGATGATATAGCAACATTAGCAGGACAGGAGACTAAACTCTGATTTTCAGTGGCATGGTGTTCATCACAGTAAATTGACTATTTCCTCATGTCATATAATGTATAATGTATAATGTATCTGGCAACTGATAGAATCTGTGAATTGAACTGTGGACTCCATCCATAGCTCCATCCATAGATAATATTGAATGTTATTCATGAACATGCAGTAGGCTAGAGAGATTCCCCACGGGATCCCTGGTCTCACTGTCAGAAGCGAAACTCAACACAGATCAACTACATTTGCGCATTGAAGAGAAAAGGCTAAAACTCTCCATGAACTGCCAGTGATGGTGTTGCTGCACAATTTCAACATTGCAAGGCCATTAAAAATGTGGAATCTTTAGAAAAAAACAAAAAAAAACATTTATGCCTAAAATGAAATTCCTCTGAGTCAGACAAATGCATTTGTCTCTATAAGGTGCATGTGAAGATTTGATTAATGCATGAAGAAGCAATTGCAGGAATACTTTAGTGATTGCTTCTGACTGAAAGCATGATGCCACTGAAGGGTCCGAGGCCATTTCTGACTGCAATCATTGGTGTTCAAGTGGCTGAAAATTACACTGGTGGAATTGCCTGCTCTGCTTCTGTACATCTCGGCTGGTTGGACTCCTCTGTTTTCAGGAGGAGAGTGTATCTGAGTCCCAAAAGGCACCCTATTCCCTATATAGTGCACAACTTTTGACCACGGCCCATAGAGTAGTGCACTATGTAGGGAATAGGGTGCCGTTTGGCGAAGCAGCACAGCTTAACAGCCGTCTCAGGAGCCCAGTGATATGGCATTCTATCAGCAGCTGGATCTATATATATTCTCCATCTACTGCCCTGACCTGAAGGTAACACAAGGCTGATTGGCTCCAGTGGACAGGCTTTACATACAGCGAGGCACCCTCTCCTTTATATTACAGGCAGTACAGCACAGCCATAAGGCAAGCCTCAGGGGGGAGAGCTGGAAAGGGATAAACAAAGAAACACAATAGCATAAAACATATCATATATTTTTCCCCAAACTGTGGTAGAGCTGCATCAACAAGAGAAAATAAAGCTTAGATGAAAAAAAACAAAAAAAAAACATCCACATAATTTCCTACATTGGTAGGACATTTGAAAGATCTATTGTCTTATGCATTGTATTTGATATCTGTCAAGTTATTATCAAAATATAGCCGTACACCACTAATATTCAATATAATAATACATCATTAGATTTTTTTAGACACATGTATATATTCCTTTTCCTAATATTTTTTGTAGAGCACAATTTTATAATAGTGGTAGGGAATGGATTTGTGTCTGGCGGATGGAGAAGTCTGCTGCTGCGGTTTTTCTCGGTTGTTTGCCTCGGGGAGCGGAGGGATACCCTTTTCTACCATGGCAGCGATGTGCTCCAGTGTTCATTTCCACGGAGCTGAAGATTGACTATTTGCGGGTGTAGACTGCAAGAAATTTAAATCCCCCGGGTTGTGATCGACACTTTAAAAACGAAATAACAGTATTTTTTTTATTTGTTTCTTTAGTGGATTATTTAGTGAGGTTTCATGTAGTACATGTCAGATCGATAGGGCGTCGGTGTTAAAGTTTTCTAGGGTTTTTTCACTCTCAGTGAATGGCCATGGCGGTGGAAGCGCGACCGGAGCTGGTTGGGAAGCGGTTCCTGTGTGTCAGTGGAGACGAGCCGCAGGATCTCGGGGATATCGGGCGCTGGGGCTGGCGAGCTGGTGTCATCCGAGCCGTTACTCACCGAGACAACAACAATTCAGAGTTGACGGTAAGGAATTATATAATTTTTTATGGTTTGCCCGACGGTAAACCGACGAGGCATTTGGTGTTGGTTTTGGCTCCGTAAAACTGAAGTTAGCTGCTTAACGTCGTTAGCTAAATACGTTTAATTGTTAGCTAGCTGGTTTTCAGTCGCTATTGGCATATAGCTATAACAGATACATAGCTAATGTATCTTGTATGAGGTAAATGAGTTGTGTATCTTTATAGCTAGCTAGCTAACTGAGGTAGTTATAAGTGACCGTTTTCTGGCCGTTAGTAGGGGGTAGCGTCGCGAGCGGGCTTGCCAGCTATGGCAGAATTCTAAGAACAAATCAGCTCGAGCTAGTTATCCAACATAGCTGAGGCCGGTTTCCCGAAATCATTTTAACGCTCAATGAATCGTTAGAACCATTGACCTGCGATGAAATGAGCTAGCTAGCCAACGAAGAGTCGACCGCTACATACACAGCTCTACCTACCCTTTCAACGATTTAGACATCAAGGCTGAAATTCCATGACTTAAATAATTAAATTAGCTAGAACCTAAAGTGCATATTAACTACTGGTATGTCCACCAGTTGTATACAGGACAAACATTTTGAATGTGCTGGCTAAATAGGTAAATTATTCCATATTTGTCCAAAGTCACAATGCCCATGGAAAAAACACTACATCTACATGTTTTTTCTCTCCAGATTACTAATGGGAAGTGCACAGCTAGTGTTGCTAATGTAACCTACATGAATACAGTCTGACAGTTAGCCAGCTAAATGAATAGTTGCATTTACAATGGCCCCGTTTTATTAGCCAGGAATGAACAGCTGAGTGAACACAAGGATTTAAGATTAGATCATCATGTCAAACACAACAGCCATTGTACTAGTGTCAGTAGCTAGAAAAGCAACACAATTACACAACAAAAGCTTGCCTGCTGATGATGTAATTTATGTAGGTAGGCAAAATGCACTATTTTCTGTGACAATTGACTGTCTTTACTGGTCTCTACATTGTTGACACGCTGACTATAATCTGTATTTGATTTGGGATGACCTAAAAATGCACTAGCATTGAGAAATAATTTGACTATGGCACCAAGATGACTATCAATAATGAGCTAAATCATATTATTGAGCTCAATTTTAATATGCAAGGCAAGCATGAATACATTAAGTGAAATACATTCCAGTGTCCTGCATTGTAGTTGTCAGTCAGTGTCTAGAAGTGCAGGCTAGGTGTTAAAAGCCCAGCGGCAGCATAGCTCTCTCTACATGCATCAACAATGCAGCCCTCATTTGAATGGAGTAGGGCCATGGTGCAGGCAGGCCATTGAGATGAATGGAGTAGGGCCATGGTGCAGGCAGGCCATTGGGATGAATGGAGTAGGGCCATGGTGCAGGCAGGCCATTGAGATGAATGGAGTAGGGCCGTGGTGCAGGCAGGCCATTGAGATGAATGGAGTAGGGCTGTGGTGCAGGCAGGCCATTGGGATGAATGGAGTAGGGCTGTGGTGCAGGCAGGCCATTGAGATGAATGGAGTAGGGCCATGGTGCAGGCAGGCCATTGGGATGAATGGAGTAGGGCCATGGTGCAGGCAGGCCATTGAGATGAATGGAGTAGGGCCGTGGTGCAGGCAGGCCATTGAGATGAATGGAGTAGGGCTGTGGTGCAGGCAGGCCATTGGGATGAATGGAGTAGGGCCATGGTGCAGGCAGGCCATTGGGATGAATGGAGTAGGGCCGTGGTGCAGGCAGGCCATTGAGATGAATGGAGTAGGGCTGTGGTGCAGGCAGGCCATTGAGATGAATGGAGTAGGGCCATGGTGCAGGCAGCCCATTGAGATGAATGGAGTAGGGCCATGGTGCAGGCAGCCCATTGAGATGAATGGAGTAGGGCTGTGGTGCAGGCAGGCCATTGGGATGAATGGAGTAGGGCTGTGGTGCAGGCAGCCCATTGAGATGAATGGAGTAGGGCCGTGGTGCAGGCAGGCCATTGAGATGAATGGAGTAGGGCCGTGGTGCAGGCAGGCCATTGAGATGAATGGAGTAGGGCTGTGGTGCAGGCAGCCCATTGAGATGAATGGAGTAGGGCCGTGGTGCAGGCAGGCCATTGAGATGAATGGAGTAGGGCCGTGGTGCAGGCAGGCCATTGAGATGAATGGTGTAGGGCCGTGGTGCAGGCAGGCCATTGAGATGAATGGAGTAGGGCCGTGGTGCAGGCAGGCCATTGAGATGAATGGTGTAGGGCCGTGGTGCAGGCAGCCCATTGAGATGAATGGTGTAGGGCCGTGGTGCAGGCAGGCCATTGAGATGAATGGAGTAGGGCCGTGGTGCAGGCAGGCCATTGAGATGAATGGAGTAGGGCCGTGGTGCAGGCAGGCCATTGAGATGAATGGTGTAGGGCCGTGGTGCAGGCAGGCCATTGAGATGAATGGAGTAGGGCCGTGGTGCAGGCAGCCCATTGAGATGAATGGAGTAGGGCCGTTGTGCAGGCAGGCCATTGAGATGAATGGAGTAGGGCCGTGGTGCAGGCAGCCCATTGAGATGAATGGAGTAGGGCCGTGGTGCAGGCAGGCCATTGAGATGAATGGTAGGGCCGTGGTGCAGGCAGGCCATTGAGATGAATGGAGTAGGGCCGTGGTGCAGGCAGGCCATTGTATTTCTCAGTGTGTACTGTACAGTATGAGAGAGACTCTCTTTCACCAATGGCTGGACTGTATCCCATAGCAACAGCAGCTTAGCCACGTGAGTGACAGTTCCTCTGAGTTCACCAGCTCTAGTTATCTCCACGCTGCTTAACATTTTCGGCTCCAGATCAGGACAAGATCAGAATCAGATCCTATTTAACACAGGATACATGACACTGTCTCTGTCTGTTCTGCACAACAGAATGGGAAGGACAAGGCAAGTGTTAGGTATAGCATCAAGCTAGAGTATTGACAGTACATTTGACCATATAGGCTAGCCTACATGCCAGCAATTCATATATCATGTCTGTCTGTTGAATTATGTAAAGGACAGGCTACATCATGTAAGCCCAACCTTCATCATTTGCAGTTCTGTTTTTCAGTCGCTTTCCCTCCCTTTCCTCAGAAAATACATGCTTATCACCCTGTGGTCATTATGCCCAAATAGTAGGCTATGTTTTCCTCTGTACTGATCCTGTTCTCTCTGAGACGGCCCAGTCTACTCAGACCTTCCAACCCCATCTCTGTACTGATCCTGTTCTCTGAGACGGCCCAGTCTGCTCAGACCTTCCAACCCCATCTCTGTACTGATCCTGTTCTCTCTGAGACGGCCCAGTCCGCTCAGACCTTCCAACCCCATCTCTGTACTGATCCTGTTCTCTCTGAGACGGCCCAGTCTGCTCAGACCTTCCAACCCCATCTCTGTACTGATCCTGTTCTCTCTGAGACGGCCTAGTCTGCCCAGACCTTCCAACCCCATCTCTGTACTGATCCTGTTCTCTCTGAGACGGCCCAGTCTGCTCAGACCTTCCAACCCCATCTCTGTACTGATCCTGTTCTCTGAGACGGCCCAGTCTGCTCAGACCTTCCAACCCCATCTCTGTACTGATCCTGTTCTCTGAGACGGCCCAGTCCGCTCAGACCTTCCAACCCCATCTCTGTACTGATCCTGTTCTCTCTGAGACGGCCCAGTCTGCTCAGACCTTCCAACCCCATCTCTGTACTGATCCTGTTCTCTCTGAGACGGCCCAGTCTGCTCAGACCTTCCAACCCCATCTCTGTACTGATCCTGTTCTCTCTGAGACGGCCCAGTCTGCCCAGACCTTCCAACCCCATCTCTGTACTGATCCTGTTCTCTCTGAGACGGCCCAGTCTGCTCAGACCTTCCAACCCCATCTCTGTACTGATCCTGTTCTCTCTGAGACGGCCCAGTCCGCTCAGACCTTCCAACCCCATCTCTGTACTGATCCTGTTCTCTCTGAGACGGCCCAGTCTACTCAGACCTTCCAACCCCATCTCTGTACTGATCCTGTTCTCTCTGCTCTGCTCTTGTTGAATATGGCCAGATGGCTTTGGTTTAGACACAACTGTATATTCGTTTTTCAGTGCATACTTTCACAAATCAAATAAATGGAATGTTAGTCTAAGGGCTCCACTCAAAATGTTTTGGCAGCTGATATGAAAAACATTATGCGTGTTTGAGCCGTTTTCTCTGTGGTATTTGACGAGCTAAAATGCACCAGTAAATAAACCAGGACCTAAACAATTTAACTCTTGTTACTTCATAAATGTACTTGGCCTTGTTTTCACAGTAAATCTAGGACATCCTTCTGCATGACCAATATCATATTGTTCTGCAATATTATCTAGCTGTAGCAGAACTGAAAATAATTGCCTTCCTGTTTTATTGCTCCCACTTGTGTATTGCTCAATCTGTCCGTTTGGAAATATGAGCTAGCCTGAGGATCCACCAGACCAGGTGATGTGATGGGTCCTGCCTCTGTCCTGTACACTGCTTCCCTTCCTGCCTCCCAAATGGCACCCTATTCTCTGTGTAGTGCACTACTTTAGACCAGGGCCCATAGTCTCAGAGACTTTGATAGAGGGGGACCAACCCAACTAACAAACGGGAGGTGTGTACATACCTGGGGGCTCTAACTGGTTTCTACTGGGCTGGGTGTTGCCAGGGACCTCGCCATACCATAATATCACGGTAGTTAGGTGCCGATACCATATGTATTGCAATTCTCATAATTCTATATGTATTGTGATTCGATATTCCAAACATGTTGCTCTGCTGCAGAGGGACAAGAGAGAGCCATGAGAAAATACTTTTTGATCGGGCATGGAAATAAAAGTGCTGAAAACAAATTGGCTCCCTATTTTAAAAAGAAGATGGAGAACAAGCTATGAAGGAAAAATACGCTTGTTCTGGTGCTGGTACAGCAAACTAGCGCAAAAATAATATTGTGAAATTGTCATTACAAAATATCGTCAATTATATCACGATATGTAACTGTATCGATTCCCCACCTCCCTCCCCCCATCACTATTTTCTACAAAGTAAAGCTGCACACCTTCCTTTCACTGACTGGAGGGCCTTCACATGCCATGTGGTGCAATGACCTCGCTGCTTACTGAAAAGCACGCAGGGACATTTACATGCTGTGATTTCACATGTTAAAGAGAAGCAGACAGGAATTCATGCATCCAGTAGTGGATGGAGCCATCTGTTTCCAATGGGGTGGTTCCTCTTTTAAGTATGAGAGATTGTGCCGGTAGTATGGTTTACTACAGGTCTGACACATCAAACACTTGGATGACAAGGTACCTGTTTCTACTTGCAGAAAGGTATTTTCAGGTCAAAACAAACGGTGAATCTACTAGGGTTGGTCCATCCCACTGGGTTTTTATTTGGAGCTCTGTGTCTAAATATTGAGTTAGGGGATTAGTTGGGGGTTACCCAGCCTCTGCTGTGGGACGTCTACAGTTTGCTGTGGATTAACAATTGATGCGTTTAGTACAAAGTAGTTGTTGACATTGCATCAGCCATTCTACAATAGATTTAGGCCAGTGAGGTTGGATTCTTAAAGGAAACCTACCACTTGGTTATTTCACCTAATACCAGTAGTAAAATGTACTGCCATAAAGGCCTATTGCTTTATGAAATGAATGTCTTACAGGCCTACATAAATCATTCCTGATCTTTAAAGTAGGTTTGGGTGATAACGTGACTGGTGAAATGAAGAATGCGTTCTGCTTTATCTCCTAATGTATTGCACAAGTTGAATGCAGGTATTTACTTAAAAAGTAGTTACAAAAATAAACATTTCTTGAAAAAATTAAATAAATAGTTTTGATGGTATTGAAAAACCATCCTGTGGCTATTTCCAAATAACCCGATGTATGGTGTGTATATACTGAGTGCAGCCTAAGCCGAGGTTAAAGTTCAGACACAGATCATTATAATTAGAAAAGGAAAATGGCTTTATTGTATTTTCTATCTGTAGACACATTTACTGTGGTGTCCTGAAGGTTATCTAGCCTGGGGGTCCTGGACTATAGATCTGCAATACAAGTGTCTTTTCCATTTAGGGCAAGGTTTTTTTTTCTCTGGTGCGAAACAGAATTCTTTGTTTGGAACTCTGCAACGCTGTGAGTGTTCTATGGGCTCCATTGATTGGTTCCATACCAGTGGAAGGAAAGTTGAGCCAAGGATGTTTGAGCCAAGGAGCTGCAGTGTGATCTGCAACCTCAGGAACATACAGCTTTCTCCTTGTCATGGCCAATCACTCACTGAGGAGAAGAGCCCTATTCCCAATAGTGGGCCTATGGAACCTGGTCAACGGTAGAGCACTATAGAGGCAGTAGTGGGCCATTTGGGAGGCGATCCGTACGCTCGTCTCCTCAGTGAGTTAACATCATATCTCCAAACAAGACCCAGCTAAATGTTTTATCATTGACTATTCAAATGAGCATAGGGCTTAATCATCTTGTAACAGAGGGGTGGAACACCATATAAAAAAACAGGGTTATTACTGAAACACATCCCAGATATTCTCCTGCAAATATCCCCTTACAGTGGGGTTTGCCTGACAATGGACTGCTTGCAGTTGATGGTGTGTGTGGAGGAAAGGTTCCTTCATTAAAGGAGATGCCCGCCTCGTGTCCCAGGGAGACGGGATGCTTCTGGTCTCTATTGAAGGACGTAACAAACACAGCACGTGATTAAAGGCTTGTTTCTGCTGGGAAAATATACGGGTCTGTTATTGTTTCAACACAGCAAAAGATACGGCGCTGTTATTGTTTCAACACAGCAAAAGATACGGCGCTGTTATTGTTTCAACACAGCAAAAGATACGGCTCTGTTATTGTTTCAACACATCAAAAGATACGGCTCTGTTATTGTTTCAACACATCAAAAGATACGGCTCTGTTATTGTTTCAACACAGCAAAAGATACGGCGCTGTTATTGTTTCAACACAGCAAAAGATACGGCTCTGTTATTGTTTCAACACATCAAAAGATACGGCTCTGTTATTGTTTCAACACATCAAAAGATACGGCTCTGTTATTGTTTCAACACATCAAAAGATACGGCTCTGTTATTGTTTCAACACATCAAAAGATACGGCTCTGTTATTGTTTCAACACAGCAAAAGATACGGCTCTGTTATTGTTTCAACACATCAAAAGATACGGCTCTGTTATTGTTTCAACACAGCAAAAGATACGGCTCTGTTATTGTTTCAACATATCAAAAGATACGGCTCTGTTATTGTTTCAACACAGCAAAAGATACGGCTCTGTTATTGTTTCAACATATCAAAAGATACGGCTCTGTTATTGTTTCAACACAGCAAAATATACGGCTCTGTTATTGTTTCAACACATCAAAAGATACGGCTCTGTTATTGTTTCAACATATCAAAAGATACGGCTCTGTTATTGTTTCAACACAGCAAAAGATACGGCTCTGTTATTGTTTCAACATATCAAAAGATACGGCTCTGTTATTGTTTCAACACAGCAAAAGATACGGCTCTGTTATTGTTTCAACACATCAAAAGACACGGGTCTGTTATTGTTTCAACACAGCAAAAGATATGGCTCTGTTATTGTTTCAACACATCAAAAGATACGGCTCTGTTATTGTTTCAACACAGCAAAAGATACGGCTCTGTTATTGTTTCAACACAGCAAAAGATACGGCTCTGTTATTGTTTCAACACAGCAAAAGATACGGCTCTGTTATTGTTTCAACACAGCAAAAGATACGGCTCTGTTATTGTTTCAACACATCAAAAGATACGGCTCTGTTATTGTTTCAACACAGCAAAAGATACGGCTCTGTTATTGTTTCAACACAGCAAAAGATACGGCTCTGTTATTGTTTCAACACATCAAAAGATACGGCTCTCTTATTGTCAAAAGATGTCAATGATGAGTGTGACTAGCGTTATATAACTTCCAGATTGCTACGTCTCTGAAATAATAAACCATGAATTGTCATAATTGGAAAAGCTATAGGCCTAGATCCTATAGAAGCATAATGAAAGCTATAGATGAGCAGAATAATAATATGTTTCTTAGAAGAGAATGACTAGAGGCTGAAACACAGAGCTGTGTGACCAGTAAGATCATCCTAGCTACGTCAGAGAACAACTGAACATATAGTTACACTGCTCTGTAGAATGTCACACGTTGTAGGCAGATTTACCATGGAGGAGGACCCTGTTTTTTGTGCTAGTAACGGGTGCTGCATTCTAGAACAAGGAACTAGAACCACCATGTAAAACACTGAACAGTTTTCTCTTCATTTCCCTCCAACATGGTAGCCTGTATTATGGCCATGTCTGAATAAGCAGATATGCCTAGCATCACACAATCCAAGGGATTTGGCTAAGAGTTGTCTTTTTATATTTGAATACATTTGACCTTCCACAAACTGAAGATGGACTTCACTACACCATGTACACCCTAATTGCTCCTGTAAGTCGCTCTGGATAAGAGCGTCTGCTAAATGACAAAAAATAAAAAATAAAAAATATGTCTGTGATTCTGAGACACACAAGGGAATTGTTGAAAGAGAATGTCGTGATTTTCTTATTTTTGCATATTGTCCTTGGACTTTGCATGGCTACTGGCTAGCTTATTGGTTAACAGGAAAGAGCTTTACAGTTTAGTGACGTCTGAATGATTTCCTGGGCTGACTGACTCACTGACAGCGTTTAGGTACCATATCTATTGTGTTGATCAACACATGGTAAGGTTGGATCTGTCCAACAGTCATACGGTAATAACATCCCAGCTTCACAGGACACACTGATGTTTATTCAGCGTCACGTGACTACATACCACCTTCAGTGGAGGCTGAGATTCCCTCCTGCTTTTACACCACACTTCATCTGCATCTAGCAGGAGGATTGTTTGCAGAAGAACCAAGGAAATCAAACAGACTTGGTTATGACATGATATTTGGAGGCCTGGCAGGCAGCTGAGGCTGTGAGTTATCGCGGAACAGACCGCGCAGGATGTCAAAATGGATGTGTATGGAGGTCCCTGAAGGCTGGCTTTAATGGGACGGAGAATAGAGCAGTCATGGCTGCTGTGAAGAGAGCGGGACCTGGGAGGGAACAGAGAGGGCCCTGTGTTCTCTGGGCTCAGCTCAGCTCGGGAGAGAGGCTGCAGGAAAGGGACCGGGCTGTGTGCGTGCGTCAGTGTTCGGGGAAATACTCTGGACTCTGGATGCATTTAGATTCTCCCTCCCTGCTAGGAGGTTTTGGCTGGGCTGTCTGTAGGGTACTATAGTCCACTACCATGACAGACAGTAGGAGCTATCAACATGACTAGGATTCTGCTGGGAATATAAGAGACAAGTCCCACTGTTTGTTTGTGTGAACAGAAATGGTTTAGGCCCACTTTTAGTTTCCCTCCAGTTGAACATGGGATAGGCCTGGGATCAGAGATTATTCAACCCTTCTGATATTTATAGCCCAATCCGAGCATGAATGATCAGCTCCCTTTTCTCCTTTAATCTCTAACTCAGGGGTTGCATCATTGCCCTAGAAAAAAACTCCTACTGTACACGAATCCCTTTGAAGTAGTGGTGGGTGAAGATGTTTGGGCATTAGATTCTACTAATGAATGTTAGTGTATTTCCCTCAGCTATTTCTGGTGCAGCAGCAGTGGGAAAGGGGATTTGTGCCGGCTCAGCCTCACGTCCTCTCAGAGGCTCATCTGGAACTCGGTTTGCTTTTGCAATAGCCAGTCCTCCTTCCCTCTCTCCCAGGGGCCTGGAGCAGGGGGCTGGAGCAGGGGGCTGGAGCAGGGGGCTGGAGCAGGGGCCTGGAGCAGGGGCCTGGAGCAGGGGCCTGGAGCAGGGGCCTGGAGCAGGGGCCTGGAGCAGGGGCCTGGAGCAGGGGGCTGGCCAGAGCGGCGTGTGTCAGTGCGTGGGTGACCAACTGAAAGGCCTCTTGTGCTGCGATGCGGTCTGGTCCTGGGACGCTGTGGAGCTAGTGTCCTGCTGTTCTCATTAGCCATATTGCTGTTGCTAGCAGCAGAGAACCACTACCACTACCACTACCAGTATTCAGGAAGCTCTGTAGCCTAGCCAGCCACAGCCAGCTAGACTGGAACTAGAGGCCCTACCCCAATTACTCTGGGAAAAGGAACCGTGGGGTTTTGTCGTTTTTTGTTTGTTTGTGTGGATGCGTGGGACCGACCAGTGGCTGGTTGTAATTTAGGCTCGCTGAGCAGGGAGAGGTAGTGGAAGGAGGGAGGGCGATGGGAGGAGGGGAGCAGGGAGGGCGATGGGAGGAGGGGAGCAGGGAGGTAGTGGGGTTCACACAGTGAGCAGCATGGGGCCCCTGTTGCCTCCGCCTCAGCCCGGTTGAAGCTCAGCACCGCTCCCAGGGGCCTCCTCTTCAACCCACCCACTCTCTTCCCACCTCTCATCTAGCTCTCCTGGCTGGATGAGGGATGTTTTCCTGTCTCTCCCTCCTCCTCCTCCTCTTCTTTCTCCCACCGTCCTCCTCCTCTAAAATGTCAATGACTGTCTCTTCCTCTCTCTCTCTCTCCCATCGTTCTTTCTTTCTCTCTCTCTCTCCCTCCCACTCCCCCCTCCTCTAGAATGTGACTGTGGGGTCTGTGTTTAGAGCTTCCTGAGTGTAATTCTTTCCCTCCCTTTGAGTCTGACCTGCTGAACTCTCATAGGTCAGGCTGCAAGAGTAATCCACTGCTGTGGTGGAACCTGCCCCATTGTACATTTAGTATGGGATTTCTGTTTCATTTTGTTCCTAATTATCCTGTAGAGCTCCTCAAGGCCTGAATGAAATATTGAATTGCTGCAGAGAGAATAAGAGGGTTCTGCTGTTTCAACCCTGCTGCAGAGAGAATAAGAGGGTTCTGCTGTTTCAACCCTGCTGCAGAGAGAATAAGAGGGTTCTGCTGTTTCAACCCTACTGCAGAGAGAATAAGAGGGTTCTGCTGTTTCAACCCTACTGCAGAGAGAATAAGAGGGTTCTGCTGTTTCAACCCTACTGCAGAGAGAATAAGAGGGTTCTGCTGTTTCAACCCTACTGCAGAGAGAATAAGAGGGTTCTGCTGTTTCAACCCTGCTGCAGAGAGAATAAGAGGGTTCTGCTGTTTCAACCCTGCTGCAGAGAGAATAAGAGGGTTCTGCTGTTTCAACCCTGCTGCAGAGAGAATAAGAGGGTTCTGCTGTTTCAACCCTGCTGCAGAGAGAATAAGAGGGTTCTGCTGTTTCACAGTTGACTGAATAATGTGAATGTCCTGAGATGAACTGACCACTATTCAGATCATAACTCTAACCAGTTTTAGTGAATCCCTACTCCCACTCTCTTCCATTTCCCCTATACGGTGCAGACAGTATTGGCATTGGAGCTGTGGTTGTGGATTTATTACTGCAGGCTATTGTTTACCCTAGAAACCCAGGCCAGGACTGGTCTCTCTCTGCTACTCCCCAGAGTGGTTTGACCTCTAGATGATGTCTAATGGGATGCGTCCCAAATGGCACCCTATTCCCTTTTAAAGTGCACTTCTTTTGCCCAGGGCCCATACGGTTAGTGCACTATATAGGGAATAGGGTGCCATTTGAGAAGCAGCCTAATATACGTACATCAGAGGACCCTCATCCTGCCGGACTGCATCATCAGGCTGTAGGGGTTTTCATTCACCACTTGTTTCCTATTTTACAGGTATTTGCTTACAAGTAGTGTCTTGTTTGCTTAGATATAATATGATATAATGCTGAGTGGATTATCTTCTGCAGAAGAGGAGACGTGAACTCGCTGCGATAGGAAACATGCAATTCGAAACCATAAGAATTCAAGTCCACACCCTACAGCCTACAGCAAGCGGGCCATGACATGAATCTGGTCCTCTGTAGCTCAGCTGGTAGAGCACGGCGCTTGTAACGCCAAGGTAGTGGGTTCGATCCCCGGGACCACCCATACACAAAAATGTATGCACGCATGACTGTAAGTCGCTTTGGATAAAAGCGTCTGCTAAATGGCATATTATATTATTATTATATGAAGCAAACACGTGCAGTAGGAGATGACCTCCAACTATCCTGCTGTATGAGCTGAGTTAGCTTCTAGCCTAGATAGCTTGATGGAAACAAACCACAGTACTCTTCAAAATGGGTTAGGTACAGTATGGGAGTGTCTTGGTTGTAGAAGTCTGTGGTTGTGTCCCAAATTGCACCCTATCCCCTGTATCGTGCACTACTTTGGGCCAGGGCCTATAGGGCTCTGGTCTAAAGTAGTGCACTATATAGGGAATAGGGTGCCATTTCAGACAGTCTGTCTCATTATGTTTGAGACAATCTGTTGGGCAGCAGGCGTCTCTAGGGGGAATCTGTTGGGGGGCAGGCGTCTCTAGGGGGAATATGTTGGGGGGCAGGCGTCTCTAGGGGGAATATGTTGGGCGGCAGGCGTCTCTAGGGGGAATCTGTTGGACAGCAGGCGTCTCTAGGGGGAATCTGTTGGGCAGCAGGCGTCTCTAGGGGGAATATGTTGGGCGGCAGGCGTCTCTAGGGGGAATCTGTTGGGGGGCAGGCGTCTCTAGGGGGAATCTGTTGGGCAGCAGACGTCTCTAGGGGGAATCTGTTGGACAGCAGGCGTCTCTAGGGGGAATCTGTTGGACAGCAGGCGTCTCTAGGGGGAATCTGTTGGACAGCAGGCGTCTCTAGGGGGAATCTGTTGGGCAGCAGGCGTCTCTAGGGGGAATCTGTTGGGGGGCAGGCGTCTCTAGGGGGAATCTGTTGGACAGCAGGCGTCTCTAGGGGGAATCTGTTGGACAGCAGGCGTCTCTAGGGGGAATCTGTTGGGCAGCAGGCGTCTCTAGGGGGAATATGTTGGGCAGCAGGCGTCTCTAGGGGGAATCTGTTGGACAGCAGGCGTCTCTAGGGGGAATCTGTTGGACAGCAGGCGTCTCTAGGGGGAATCTGTTGGACAGCAGGCGTCTCTAGGGGGAATCTGTTGGACAGCAGGCGTCTCTAGGGGGAATCTGTTGGACAGCAGGCGTCTCTAGGGGGAATCTGTTGGACAGCAGGCGTCTCTAGGGGGAATCTGTTGGGGGGCAGGCGTCTCTAGGGGGAATCTGTTGGGCAGCAGGCGTCTCTAGGGGGAATCTGTTGGGCAGCAGGCGTCTCTAGGGGGAATCTGTTGGGGGGCAGGCGTCTCTAGGGGGAATCTGTTGGGGGGCAGGCGTCTCTAGGGGGAATCTGTTGGGCAGCAGGCGTCTCTAGGGGGAATCTGTTGGACAGCAGGCGTCTCTAGGGGGAATCTGTTGGGGGGCAGGCGTCTCTAGGGGGAATCTTATGTCACTTGATCAGCTTTTATTTGTTTGTTTGTCTCAGAGAGTAGAAATGAAGTATGAGTCCCAAATGGCACACTATTCCCTAAATAGTGCACTACCCTATGGACACTGGTCAAATGTAGTGCACTACCCTATGGGCACTGGTCAAATGTAGTGCACTACCCTATGGACACTGGTCAAATGTAGTGCACTACCCTATGAGCACTGGTCAAATGTAGTGCACTACCCTATGGACACTGGTCAAATGTAGTGCACTACCCTATGGACACTGGTCAAATGTAGTGCACTACCCTATGGACACTGGTCAAATGTAGTGCACTACCCTATGGGCACTGGTCAAATGTAGTGCACTACCCTATGGACACTGGTCAAATGTAGTGCACTACCCTATGGACACTGGTCAAATGTAGTGCCATATAAGGAATAGGGTGCCATTTGGGATGCAAATGAAGCCTCCATCCTGGTTCTGCAGTTCTCTGTGTTTGGTGTAACCCGGCTGGAAACTAAACAAAACAAGCCTGAAAACCCCTGCTGTCTTTTTGTCTTGGCATCCAGACACGCTTATATCTTAGAAGTTCCTCAAATATCTTGGCTTGCTGTTTGCTTGTTTATTGAGTAACATGTCTGCTAGCAATTGACAAAGTTATTAGGGACCGCTTTAGATAACAAACGGGTATTCTCTACAGGGTTACTGCGGGTCAGGGGAGATTTTCCTGACATGGCAAAAAAGTTGTTTCACTCATCGAGTCTTTACACAGACTGTTTGTTTATCCTTCACATAGTATCATGTTGAGTCACTGCTTACTTTCACTGACAAACTAGGCCCACACATTTAGCATAAAGACCATGGATGCCAACTTTAAATGCATCTGCTAAGATTTATGATAAAGCCTAAGATGTATCTTTGAAGAAGAAGAACCCATGACCTGTAATTGTATAAAACGTTCTCATATTTGGTGTACCAAAATAGTTTGAGGTTCCTATGCTGTAAACACACATGCAATTAACTTATATTTAACATGAGTTTAATGATTTAAGAAAGTTCAAATTATCAAGATGCTACAACCAATGTAACTGAACAAGATTTTGTGTGAATTTATGTTTTTCTTATTTGTACTCTGTCACACCATCCTCAAAATGGCTTGTAGTGAAGTATGAAGCAACTCCGTGCGACAGCATCAAGAACATTATTCACCGCTACTAAAGTGTTACTGAATGTTTCATTGTTTGACCTTGTCATAGTACCTCAGCCAATGCCACTAATGATCCTGAATCATAAAAGGCTGTTTTCCACGATGTCAGGCAGTCACTGACCGCTCCGTTCTCCCCTCGGGTGTAGCTGGTCTGAGGAGGAGATGTAAATGCCCCGTGCCTTCGCACACAGTGTAAACTAGATGGATGGGGAAGAAATGTGGGGTGTAACGAGGTAAAATAACCAGACAACAACCAGAACTCAACGTTAGCCCTCGGGGACGTTTAGTAAGGTACTAAACAACATGAATATACAGCACCCATTTAACAGTAATACAACAACGACCAATCAACCAAACCAGGGAAGGGAAGAGAAGGGAATGTTTGGGAACGGGGTCCAAGTAATGAAAATAAACAAAAGGTCCCTCCTCTTCTACACACATAATCCTTCCTAACACACTCTAAGCCTTAACCAGCTTTCCTACCTGTTACCACAAATACAGGGGTGACACCCGCCCGGCTAACCTAGTGTGTAAAACAGTGGGTTATCTACGTGGGAATGTACACCCATGGGCAGAACTACCTTTCCCTTCTCCAGGACCCAGGTAGGGTGGAATACATCAGGAGGACAGGCTGCAACACAAACAAAGATGAATCAAAACAACCAATAACCCCCCCCCCCCCCCCCCCCCCCACCATCGTCAGCCGCAATTCAGAACACCTGAAATAACCAGAACACACCAACAGAACAACCACTCTGAACCACACACACACTACAAAGGACAATTGGGAGAAAGAAAAACATGTCACACGTAACACTGACCCTAAAGTGAACCAAAATACATCTACAGGGTGTGTTCCTGTTTTCGAAATCTAATTTCCTGCATCAAGATTTACCTGGCTTGCTGGGTGAGTATGCTGCATGTCTGAGTACCTTGTCTTATCCCCTGAACAATGGAATAGCTATCTAGTGTTTGACAAGTGTGTGTGGTCTCCATTATTCTGACTACACATAGACTGAGTCTTCGCAAATCCAGGACAGTATTAAAAGCACTGCCACATTGTCCAGGCGAGTGAGACCGACTGAGTCTGAGTTTAAGGAGAGAATTGCGTGATAAGGACAGGCAAGGCGTTCACATTTTCTTCTGCAGCTGAAAGACATTAACTCAGTCCACCCCTCCATGAGTGGAGCCGGGGTTCAGAGAAAAGGGAAACGCTAACGCACGGCACTCCACCATACGGTCCAAGTAAAGGTCACAGAATATCATGTCTTCTGCTCTTGAATCGGAAAAACGTGAATACGGCTAAAAAGGTGGTGGTGCTGTGGACTTCAGATACTACTAGACAGGAGCTACAGTATGGACATCAGATACTACTAGACAGGAGCTACAGTATGGACATCAGATACTACTAGACAGGAGCTACAGTATGGACATCAGATACTACTAGACAGGAGCTACAGTATGGACATCAGATACTACTAGACAGGAGCTACAGTATGGACATCAGATACTACTAGACAGGAGCTACAGTATGGACATCAGATACTACTAGACAGGAGCTACAGTATGGACATCAGATACTACTAGACAGGAGCTACAGTATGGACATCAGATACTACTAGACAGGAGCTACAGTATGGACATCAGATACTACTAGACAGGAGCTACAGTATGGACATCAGATACTACTAGACAGGAGCTACAGTATGGACATCACACTACTAGACAGGAGCTACAGTATGGACATCAGATACTACTAGACAGGAGCTACAGTATGGACATCAGATACTACTAGACAGGAGCTACAGTATGGACATCAGATACTACTAGACAGGAGCTACAGTATGGACATCAGATACTACTAGACAGGAGCTACAGTATGGACATCAGATACTACTAGACAGGAGCTACAGTATGGACATCAGATACTACTAGACAGGAGCTACAGTATGGACATCACACTACTAGACAGGAGCTACAGTATGGACATCAGATACTACTAGACAGGAGCTACAGTATGGACATCAGATACTACTAGACAGGAGCTACAGTATGGACATCAGATACTACTAGACAGGAGCTACAGTATGGACATCAGATACTACTAGACAGGAGCTACAGTATGGACATCAGATACTACTAGACAGGAGCTACAGTATGGACATCAGATACTACTAGACAGGAGCTACAGTATGGACATCAGATACTACTAGACAGGAGCTACAGTATGGACATCAGATACTACTAGACAGGAGCTACAGTATGGACATCAGATACTACTAGACAGGAGCTACAGTATGGACATCAGATACTACTAGACAGGAGCTACAGTATGGACATCACACTACTAGACAGGAGCTCTGCAAACAACATGTCCACTCAACAATGAGAACGAATAATACTATATTGAATGCATTAACAGAAATGACCGTAACCAAACAAACATGGAAGATTTGTGTTTATACAGGATGCACCGCCCCCACAATGCTATTCATTGACTACAGCTCAGCGTTCAACACCATAGTGCCCTCAAAGCTCATCACTAAGCTAAGAATCCTGGGACTAAACACCTCCCTCTGCAACTGGATCCTGGACTTCCTGACGGGCCGCCCCAAGGTGGTAAGGGTAGGTAACCACACATCTGCCACACTGATCCTCAACACGGGGGCCCCTCAGGGGTGCGTGCTCAGTCCCCTCCTGTACTCCCTGTTCACCCATGACTGCATGGCCAGGCACGACTTCAACACCATCATTAAGTTTGCAGACGACACAACAGTGGTAGGCCTGATCACCGACAACGATGAGACAGCCTATAGGTCAGTGACCTGGCCGTGTGGTGCCAGGACAACCACCTCTCCCTCAATGTGATCAAGACAAAGGAGATGATTGTGGACTACAGGAAAAAGAAGAGGACCGAGCATGCCCCCATTCTCATCGACGGGGCTGTAGTGGAGCAGGTTGAGAGCATCAAGTTCCTTGGTGTCCACATCACCAACAAACTGTCATGGTCCAAACACACCAAGACGCCGTGAAGAGTGCACGACAAAGCCTATTCCTCCTCAGGAGACTGAAAAGATTTGACATGAGTCCTCAGATCCTCAAAAAGTTATACAGCTGCACCATCGAGAGCATCCTGACTGGTTGCATCACTGCCTGGTATGGCAACTGCTCGGCCTCCGACCGCAAGGCACTACAGAGGGTAGTGCGTACGGCCCAGTACATCACTGGGGCCAAGCTTCCTGCCATCCAGGACCTCTATACCAGGCGGTGTCAGAGGAAGGCCCTCTAAATTGTCAAAGACTCCAGCCACCCTAGTCATAGACTCCGCACGGCAAGCGGTACCGGAGCGCTAAGTCTAGGTCCAAAGGGTTCTTAACAGCTTCTACCCCCAAGCCATGAGACTCCTGAACATCTAATCAAATGGCTACCCGGACTATTTGCATTGTCCCCCCACCCCACCCCCTCTTTTACGCTGCTGCTACTCTCTCACTTTATTATCTATGCATAGTCACTTTTAACTCTACCTACATGTACATAATTACCTCGACTAACCGGTGCCCCACACATTGACTCCATACCGGTACCCCCTGTATATAGCCTCCCTACTGTTATTTCCCATTGACTCTGTACCGGTACCCCCTGTATATAGCCTCCATACTGTTATTTCCCATTGACTCTGTACCGGTACCCCCTGTATATAGCCTCCCTACTGTTATTTCCCATTGACTCTGTACCGGTACCCCCTGTATATAGCCTCCCTACTGTTATTTTACTGCTACTCTTTAATTCTTTTAATTTTTTACTTATCTATTTTTTTCTTAACACTTATTTTTCTTAAAACTGCATTGTTGGTTAAGGGCTTGTAAGTAAGCATTTCACTGTACGGTCTACACCTGTTGTATTCGGTGCATGTGACAAAATACAATTTGATTTGATTTAAACACTGATGTTCTGTGGTGGTCGCTGCAGCAGGGAGGAGAGGGAGACAATGGGTGCTAGTCACACAGTCACTCGCTTTTTTTTGGGGGGGGGGGTTTCGCAGCAAGTCTGAGCCCGGCCCGGCACAATCAAATCAATTGCGGTTGGACCCCCTCTAGTCATTTGTGTGTCTTAATCATTTCATCAAACAGAGCGCTTAAAGCATCAGACAAGCTCAGTGCATATATTTTGTCTATTGTCTATATATGGAAAAATACACGTTTTTAAATTTGGACTAATCGATTGGTCAAAAGAACAGATGACTCTCAGTCGACCAAGATATTCTGTAGTTGGGGACAGCCCTAGTCAGCTTCAGTAATAGTGACATGGTGATAGTCAGCTTCAGTAGTAGAGACATGGTGATAGTCAGCTTCAGTAGGAGTGACATGGTGATAGTCAGCTTCAGTAGGAGTGACATGGTGATAGTCAGCTTCAGTAATAGTGACATGGTGATAGTCAGCTTCAGTAATAGAGACATGGTGATAGTCAGCTTCAGTAGGAGTGACATGGTGATAGTCAGCTTCAGTAGGAGTGACATGGTGATAGTCAGCTTCAGTATAGAGACATGGTGATAGTCAGCTTCAGTAGGAGTGACATGGTGAAAGTCAGCTTCAGTAGGAGTGACATGGTGATAGTCAGCTTCAGTAGGAGTGACATGGTAATAGTCAGCTTCAGTAGGAGTGACATGGTGATAGTCAGCTTCAGTAGGAGTGACATGGTGAAAGTCAGCTTCAGTATAGAGACATAGTGTCATGTGCTGTGGAATGGGAGATCCTGTCTCGGAAGGAACTTAATCTTCTGAATTTCAGAGTAATGAACACCACCTGAACGGCAGGCTGGAAACTGGCTGTACTCACTAGGCAGGCTGAGGCTACCCGGGGGTTGGGTTTCAATAAGGCAACACTGAAACCTACTTTCCCAGGACGTTGGAGGATGGATGGTGTTTTGAGTTCTCAAAGCCTGGAGCTTTTTCACATGTGGTTTAGTTTTCATGTTGCTGGTTGCGGCTGCAGGGGTAGACTGGCTGGGCGGGGAAACTGGCTGGGCGGGGAGACGGGCACGCGGGCGGGGAGACTGGCTGGGCGGGGAGACGGCACGCGGACGGGGAGACTGGCTGGGCGGGGAGACTGGCAGGTGGGGAGGCAGACAGGCAGGCAGACAGACAGACAGGCGTTGAGGGCTGCCACTCCCTCCACTTGTACCAGCCTGTTCTATTCCATAATGAACCTCTCCTGTCAGGGGATCATCTGTCTTCAGACCGGCTTGAAAGCCAAACGTGTGCTTAAAGCAACACTAACCTAATACAGGCCCTGCCTGGCGGGGAGCATGTGTGTTCTCTAACAGAGGCCGTCTTTGTTCCCCAGCAGCAGCCTCGTGTGGAACATTTGGACTTTTCTCTCCTCCACCCCTTCTGCTGCTAAATCTTTTGCATCTCTCCATGTTCAAAGATAACCAATCACATGGCTAAATAGTAGGACTTCTTCCCATGTTAGCTGGCCACTGAACTCTATTCACTCAAGTCCAGATTCTCCATGTTGTGAACAGTGAATGTGTTTGCCCTTGTCGGAAGCTGTTGTCCGTTTTGGGCTGTTCTGGCCTTCCAACTCCTCTGTCTTCTGAAGGGTTCTGTCTGTGCGCTGGTGGAGCTGGGAATGTTTCATCACAGAAATACTCTCAGGTCGTTTTCATGCATGGCGGGGCTTGCAGTGTAAAGACTTGGCCGGGAAACTGTTTACTCTGCATGGCTCTGAGCGACCTGTTGTAAATTCCCTGGTCTAGAAGCTCTCTGCTAAGGTCAATGTCATGTTATGGTTGTAATGGGAGGGAGGGGAGGCAGGGAGGGAGGGAGGGGAGGCAGGGAGGCAGGCAGGGAGGCAGGCAGTAGATGGTGTAAACAGGGCAGGTCTCAGCCTCAGACCGCCCTGCATTCTGATTAATAGGCTGTCTGTTGCTCGCTGTCTTAAATCACAATGACTCCACTCCACTTTACCCCACCCACCTACCTCCACCATCACACTCTACCCTACCCACCTACCCACCTACCTCCACCATCACTCTACCCCACCCACCTACCCACCTACCTCCACCATCACACTCTACCCCACCTACCTACCTCCACCATCACACTCTACCCCACCTACCTACCTCCACCATCACACTCTACCCCACCCACCTACCTTCACCATCACACTCTACCCCACCCACCTACCTCCACCATCACACTCTACCCCACCCACCCACCTACCTCCACCATCACACTCTACCCCACCCACCTACCCACCTACCTCCACCATCACACTCTACCCCACCCACCTACCCACCTACCTCCACCATCACTCTACCCCACCCACCTACCTTCGCCATCACACTCTACCCCACCCACCTATCTACCTACAGATGTTGAATCTGAATTTGACCTGTATTGTTGCAGCAAAATAATCCTGCAGCAACAGGATTTGAACATTTAGTCCATAATGTTGCTTGATCGGTGGTTAGGCTATTAGCTAGTCAAAATGCCCTGTGTGTTCAATCACCACTACGTGTCGTGTTTATCTGGCAGAATGAAGCAACACTTTTTGTCAGTCAGCGCTAGGCTAGCCTAATGTTATCCTGGTGAAACACTGCTTCAGTTCAGCCAACTCTTATCCTGGTAATCCTGATTGGTTGATTGGTAAATGACTGTAATCAGCAGGAAGTCTTGTGGTAATAAGAGGTTTGTCTCCCTTCTCTCTTTAGCTAAATGTGTTATATTCACCACCCAACTCTTGGTGCAGTAAATCTCGTAGCGTCGAGACGACCTCCTTGGCCTGTCTGTCTGCCCTCCTCTCTCTACTGTGGCCCAAATGGCACCCTCCTCAAAAGTAGTGCACTATATATGGAATAGGGTGCCATTGCATAGTGCACTAGATAGGGAAGAAACAACTGGCGCCGACGAAGATGGCGGCCTCGTGACTAGCTCTTAGGAAACTTTGCGGTATTATGTTTTTTTAAATGTATTTTTTACATTATTAGCTCGAAGTGTTTTATATCATTACATACAGACAGGAAAAACTATTGGATATCAGAGCGGCGTTAACTTACCAGCATTACGACCAGGAATACGACTTTCCCGAAGCAGATCCTTTGTTTGCTCTCCCCAGGGCAATTGAACTGATTCCAGCGGCTGACCCAAAACATCGCCGGCGGAGGAGAGGCACTCTGAGCGGCCTGCTGGTTCGACTTAGGAGGCGCGACACCCCCCACCGCTTCCAAATATATTACTCGCTAATGTTCAGTCTTTAGATAACAAGGTCGACGAGCTCAGGGCAAGGATTTCTTTCCAGAGAGACATCAGGGCCTGTAACGTACTTTGTTTCACGGAAACATGGCTCTCTCTGGATATTTATGTCGAAATCGGTCCAGCCAGATGGGTTCTCAGTTCATCGCGCAGACAGGAATAAATATCTCTCCGGGAAGCAGAAGGGCGGAGGTGTGTGTTTCATGATTAACGACTCTTGGTGTAATTGTAGTAACATATAGGAACTCGAGTCCTTCTGTTCACCCGACCTAGAATACCTCACAATCAAATGCCGACCGTATTATCTCCCAAGAGAATTCTCTTTGGTTATAGTCACGGCCGTGTATATCCCCCCTCAAGCCGATACCACGACGGCCCTCAAAGAACTACACTGGACCTTATGCAAACTGGAAACCACATATCCTGATGCTGCATTTATTGTTGCCGGGGATTTTAACAAAGCAAATTTGAGGACTAGGCTGCCGAAGTTCTATCAACATATCGACTGTTGTACTTGGGCTGCTAAAATTCTCGACCATTGCTATTCGAACTTCCGGGATGGTTATAAGGCCCTCCCCGCCTTCCTTTCGGCAAATCTGACAAGACTCCATTTTGCTCCTCCCTTCCTATAGGCAGAAACTCAAACAGGAAGTACTCGTGCTAAGGACTATTCAACGCTGGTCAGACCAATCGGAATCCACGCTTCAAGATTGTTTTGATAACGCGGACTGGGATATGTTCTGGGTAGCTTGCGAAAATAATTTAGACGAATACACTGAAACGGTGACTGAGTTTAGGGAAGTGTATAGAAAATGTTGTCTCCACTGTGACTATTAAAACCTACCCCAACCCGAAACCGTGGATAGATGGCAGCATTCGCGCAGAACTGAAAGCGCGAACCACCGTATTTAACCATGGCAAGGTGACTGGGAATATGGCAGAATACAAACAGTGTAGCTACTCACTCCGCAAGGCATTTAAACTGGCAAAACATCAGTATAGAGACAAAGTGGAGTCGCAATTCAATGGCTCAGACACGAGATGTATGTGGCAGGGTCTACAGACAATCACGGACTACAAAAAGAAAACCAGCCACGTCGCCGACACCGACGTCTCGCTTCCAGACAAGCTAAACATCTTCTTCGTCAGCTTTGAGGATAACACAGTGCCACCGACGCGGCCCACTACCAAGGACTGTGGCCTCTCCTTCTCAGTAGCCGACGTGAGTAAGACATTTAAGCATGTTAACCCCTGCAAGGCTGCCGGCCCAGACGGCATCCCTAGCCCCGTCCTCAGAGCATGCGCAGACCAGCTGGCTGGTGTGTTTACGGACATATTCAATCTCTCCCTATCCCAGTCTGCTGTACCCACATGCTTCAAGATGGCCACCATTGTTCCTGTACCCAAGAAAGCAAAGGTAACTGAACTAAATGACTATCGCCCTATGGCACTCACCTCTGTCATCACGAAGTGCTTTGAGAGACTAGTCAATATAGTCATATCACCTCTACCTTACCTGTCACCCTGGACCCACTTCAATTTGCTTACCGCCCCAATAGATCCACAGATGATGCAATCGCCATCACACTGCCCTATCCCATCTGGACAAGAGGAATACCTACAGTGGGGAGAACAAGTATTTGATACACTGCCGATTTTGCAGGTTTTCCTACTTACAAAGCATGTAGAGGTCTGTAATTTTTATCATAGGTACACTTCAACTGTGAGAGACGGAATCTAAAACAAAAATCCAGAAAATCACATTGTATGATTTTTAAGTAATTAATTTGCATTTTATTGCATGACAAAAGTATTTGATACATCAGAAAAGCAGAACTTAATATTTGGTACAGAAACGTTTGTTTGCAATTACAGAGATCATAAGTTTCCTGTAGGTCTTGACCAGGTTGGCACACACTGCAGCAGGGATTTTGGCCCACTCCTCCATACAGACCTTCTCCACATCCTTCAGGTTTCGGGGCTGTCGCTGGGCAATACGGACTTTCAGCTCCCTTCAAAGATTATCTATTGGGTTCAGGTCTGGAGACTGGCTAGGCCACTCCAGGACCTTGAGATGCTTCTTACGGAGCCACTCCTTAGTTGCCCTGGCTGTGTGTTTCGGGTCGTTGTCATGCTGGAAGACCCAGCCACGACCCATCTTCAATGCTCTTACTGAGGAAAGGAGGTTGTTGGCCAAGATCTCGCGATACATGGCCCCATCCATCCTCCCCTCAATACGGTGCAGTCGTCCTGTCCCCTTTGCAGAAAAGCATCCCCAAAGAATGATGTTTCCACCTCCATGCTTCACGGTTGGGATGGTGTTCTTGGGGTTGTACTCATCCTTCTTCTTCCTCCAAACACAGCGAGTGGAGTTTAGACCAAAAAGCTCTATTTTTGTCTCATCAGACCACATGACCTTCTCCCATTCCTCCTCTGGATCATCCAGATGGTCATTGGAAAACTTCAGACGGGCCTGGACATGCCCTGGCTTGAGCAGGGGGACCTTGCGTGCGCTGCAGGATTTTAATCCATGACGGCGTAGTGTGTTACTAATGGTTTTCTTTGAGACTGTGGTCCCAGCTCTCTTCAGGTCATTGACCAGGTCCTGCCGTGTAGTTCTGGGCTGATCCCTCACCTTCCTCATGATCATTGATGCCCCATGAGGTGAGATCTTGCATGGAGCCCCAGACCGAGGGTGATTGACCGTCATCTTGAACTTCTTCCATTTTCTAATAATTGCGCCAACAGTTGTTGCCTTCTCACCAAGCTGCTTGCCTATTGTCCTGTAGCCCATCCCAGCCTTGTGCAGGTCTACAATTTTATCCCTGATGTCCTTACACAGCTCTCTGGTCTTGGCCATTGTGGAGAGGTTGGAGTCTGTTTGATTGAGTGTGTGGACAGGTGTCTTTTATACAGGTAACGAGTTCAAACAGGTGCAGTTAATACAGGTAATGAGTGGAGAACAGGAGGGCTTCTTAAAGAAAAACTAACAGGTCTGTGAGAGCCGGAATTCTTACTGGTTGGTAGGTGATCAAATACTTATGTCATTCAATAAAATGCAAATTAATTACTTAAAAATCATACAATGTGATTTTCTGGATTTTTGTTTTAGATTCCATCTCTCACAGTTGAAGTGTATCTATGATAAAAACGACAGACCTCTACATGCTTTGTAAGAAGGAAAACCTGCAAAATCGGCAGTGTATCAAATACTTGTTCTCCCCACTGTATGTAAGAATGCTGTTCATTGACTATAGCTCAGCATTCAACACCATAGTACCCTCCAAGCGTATCATTAAGTTCGAGACCCTGAGTCTGAACCCTGCCCTGTGCAACTGGGTCCTGGACTTCCTGATGGGCCGCCCCCAGGTGGTGAAGGTAGGAAACAACGCCTCCACTTCGCTGATCCTCAACACTGGGGCCCCTCAAGGGTGCGTGCTCAGCCCCCTCCTGTACTCCCTGTTCACCCATTATTTTTATTTTTTTGTTATATATATTTATTTATTTTTTTATTTTTTTGGTCATTTAGCAGACGCTCTTATCCAGAGCGACTTACAGGAGCAATTAGGGTTAAGTGCCTTGCTCAAGGGCACATCGACAGATTTTTCACCTAGTCGGCTCGGGGTTTAGAACCAGCGACCTTTCGGTTACTGGCACAACGCTCTTAACCACTAAGCTACCAGCCGCCCTACCCATGACTGCATGGCCAAGCACACTACAGCAGATAGGATGTCCAACACACTACAGCAGATAGGATGTCCAACACACTACAGCAGATAGGATGTCCAACACACTACAGCAGATAGGATGTCCAACACACTACAGCAGATAGGATGTCCAACACACTACAGCAGATAGGATGTCCAGCACACTACAGCAGATAGGATGTCCAACACACTACAACAGATAGGATGTCCAACACACTACAGCAGATAGGTTGTCCAACACACTACAGCAGATAGGATGTCCAACACACTACAGCAGATAGGCTGGCCAACACACTACAGCAGATAGGATGTCCAACACACTACAGCAGATAGGATGTCCAACACACTACAGCAGATAGGATGTCCAGCACACTACAGCAGATAGGATGTCCAACACACTACAACAGATAGGATGTCCAACACACTACAGCAGATAGGATGTCCAACACACTACAGCAGATAGGATGTCCAACACACTACAGCAGATAGGCTGGCCAACACACTACAGCAGATAGGATGTCCAACACACTACAGCAGATAGGATGTCCAGCACACTACAACAAATAGGATGTCCAACACACTACAGCAGATAGGATGTCCAACACACTACAGCAGATAGGATGTCCAGCACACTACAGCAGATAGGATGTCCAACACACTACAACAGATAGGATGTCCAACACACTACAGCAGATAGGATGTCCAACACACTACAGCAGATAGGAAGTCCAACACACTACAGCAGATAGGATGTCCAACACACTACAGCAGATAGGATGTCCAACACACTACAGCAGATAGGATGTCCAACACACTACAGCAGATAGGATGTCCAACACACTACAGCAGGATGTCCAACACACTACAGCAGATAGGATGTCCAACACACTACAGCAGGATGTCCAACACACTACAGCAGATAGGATGTCCAACACACTACAGCAGATAGGATGTCCAACACACTACAGCAGATAGGATGTCCAACACACTACAGCAGATAGGATGTCCAACACACTACAGCAGACAGGCTGTCCAACACACTACAGCAGATAGGATGTCCAACACACTACAGCAGATAGGATGTCCAACACACTACAGCAGACAGGCTGTCCAACACACTACAGCAGATAGGATGTCCAACACACTACAGCAGATAGGATGTCCAACACACTACAGCAGACAGGCTGTCCAACACACTACAGCAGATAGGATGTCCAACACACTACAGCAGATAGGATGTCCAACACACTACAGCAGATAGGATGTCCAACACACTACAGCAGATACGAGGTCCAACACACTACAGCAGATAGGATGTCCAACACACTACAGCAGATAGGATGTCCAACACACTACAGCAGATAGGATATCCAACACACTACAGCAGATAGGAAGTCCAACACACTACAGCAGACAGGATGTCCAACACACTACAGCAGACAGGATGTCCAACACACTACAGCAGATAGGATGTCCAACACACTACAGCAGATAGGATGTCCAACACACTACAGCAGATAGGAAGTCCAACACACTACAGCAGACAGGATGTCCAACACACTACAGCAGACAGGATGTCCAGCACACTACAGCAGACAGGATGTCCAACACACTACAGCAGACAGGATGTCCAACACACTACAGCAGACAGGATGTCCAACACACTACAGCAGACAGGATGTCCAGCACACTACAGCAGATAGGATGTCCAACACACTACAGCAGATAGGATGTCCAACACACTACAGCAGATAGGATGTCCAACAGATAGGATGTCCAACACACTACAGCAGATAGGATGTCCACCACACTACAGCAGATAGGATATCCAACACACTACAGCAGATAGGATGTCCAACACACTACAGCAGATAGGATGTCCAACACACTACAACAGATAGGATGTCCAACACACTACAACAGATAGGATGTCCAACACACTACAACAGATAGGATGTCCAACACACTACAGCAGATAGGATGTCCAACACACTACAGCAGATAGGATGTCCAACACACTACAGCAGATAGGATGTCCAACACACTACAGCAGATAGGATGTCCAACACACTACAGCAGATAGGATGTCCAACACACTACAGCAGATAGGATGTCCAACACACTACAGCAGATAGGATGTCCAGCACACTACAGCAGATAGGATGTCCAACACACTACAGCAGATAGGATGTCCAGCACACTACAGCAGATAGGAAGTCCAACACACTACAGCAGATAGGATGTCCAACACACTACAGCAGATAGGATGTCCAACACACTACAGCAGATAGGATGTCCAACACACTACAGCAGATAGGTTGTCCAGCACACTACAGCAGATAGGATGTCCAACACACTACAGCAGATAGGATGTCCAACACACTACAGCAGATAGGATGTCCAACACACTACAGCAGATAGGATGTCCACCACACTACAGCAGATAGGATGTCCAACACACTACAGCAGATAGGATGTCCAACACACTACAGCAGATATGATGTCCAACACACTACAGCAGATAGGATGTCCAACACACTACAGCAGATAGGATGTCCAGCACACTACAGCAGATAGGATGTCCAATACACTACAGCAGATAGGATGTCCAGCACACTACAGCAGATAGGATGTCCAACACACTACAGCAGATAGGAAGTCCAACACACTACAGCAGATAGGATGTCCAACACACTACAGCAGATAGGATGTCCAACACACTACAGCAGATAGGATGTCCAACACACTACAGCAGATAGGTGTCCAACACACTACAGCAGATAGGATGTCCAACACACTACAGCAGATAGGATGTCCAACACACTACAGCAGATAGGGTGTCCAACACACTACAGCAGATAGGCTGTCCAACACACTACAGCAGATAGGCTGTCCAACACACTACAGCAGATAGGATGTCCAACACACTACAGCAGATAGGATGTCCAACACACTACAGCAGATAGGATGTCCAACACACTCCAGCAGATATGATGTCCAACACACTACAGCAGATAGGATGTCCAACACACTACAGCAGATAGGATGTCCAACACACTACAGCAGATATGATGTCCAACACACTACAGCAGATATGATGTCCAACACACTACAGCAGATAGGCTGTCCAACACACTACAGCAGATAGGCTGTCCAACACACTACAGCAGATAGGATGTCCAACACACTACAGCAGATAGGATGTCCAACACACTACAGCAGATAGGATGTCCAACACACTACAGCAGATAGGATGTCCAACACACTACAGCAGATAGGATGTCCAACACACTACAGCAGATAGGATGTCCAACACACTACAGCAGATAGGATGTCCAACACACTACGGCAGATAGGATGTCCAACACACTACAGCAGATAGGATGTCCAACACACTACAGCAGATAGGATGTCCAACACACTACAGCAGATAGGCTGTCCAACACACTACAGCAGATAGGCTGTTATAGGCTGTCCAACACACTACAGCAGATAGGATGTCCAACACACTACAGCAGATAGGATGTCCAACACACTACAGCAGATAGGATGTCCAACACACTACAGCAGATAGGCTGTCC
>NW_028157915.1:232446-259946 GCF_964263955.1 Coregonus lavaretus | reverse complement strand
TGCTCACTAACAGGGATGTAAACAAATTTGTGCACAACATTTAAGAGAAATCAGCTTTTTGTGACTATGGGACATTTCTGGGAACTTTTTTTCCCCAACTCATGAAACATGGGACCAACACATTACATGTTGCGTTTTATATTTTAGTTCAGTGTAGCTAGTCTACATGTTGGCTACTAGAGTCCTTCCCTGTTCCATTTATCTCTATGGAAATGAATAGTACAGCAGTGTGACTAAAGGAAGAAGCTGAGCAGTGTCAGTAGGTGTGTCTGAAATAACATCCTCCTATTCCAGGGCTCTACTGCGCCACCATTTTACTCGCATATTCCGCTAAATATTTTGCTGTGCGCCTAGAAAAAGTAAGGATTCTAGTTTTAATAACTCGTATTTGTCATTGTGCTCCTATATTCCTTTGTGTGCTCCTATATTCCTTTGTGTGCTCCTATATTCCTTTGTGTGCTCCTATATTCCTTTGTGTGCTCCTATATTCCTTTGTGTGCGCCTACATTTCCAACTCATGCCCACACGTGTTCCTTGTAAAAAATAAAGTCAGCATAGAGCTCTGGATTCCCTGTATAGTGTACTAGAAGGTTCCATTTCAGAAGCAGTCATAGTGAAATCCCAGATAATCAGCCTCATTCCCAGTCAGCTAGCTCATCTTGGCGTTCATCCTGATTGATCTCTTCATGTTAAAGACCACATCCTCTGCACTGAGCAGATCTATTAACCACATCCTCTTCAACTCTCTCTATAGACCAGCAATATGCTCCTCCACAAGACAGCTAGTTCAATATGCTCCTCCACAAGACAGCTAGTTCAATATGCTCCACGAGACAGCTAGTTCAATATGCTCCTCCACAAGACAGCTAGTTCAATATGCTCCACGAGACAGCTAGTTCAATATGCTCCTCCACAAGACAGCTAGTTCAATATGCTCCTCCACAAGACAGCTAGTTCAATATGCTCCTCCACAAGACAGCTAGTTCAATATGCTCCACAAGACAGCTAGTTCAATATGCTCCTCCACAAGACAGCTAGTTCAATATGCTCCACGAGACAGCTAGTTCAATATGCTCCTCCACAAGACAGCTAGTTCAATATGCTCCACGAGACAGCTAGTTCAATATGCTCCTCCACAAGACAGCTAGTTCAATATGCTCCACGAGACAGCTAGTTCAATATGCTACTCAGTGCAGACTGAGTAGCCAGGTGTTAACCAGGGCTGTGTCCCAGCTGTTCCGGTGCAGACTGAGTAGCCAGGTGTTAACCAGGGCTGTGTCCCAGCTGTTCCGGTGCAGACTGAGTAGCCAGGTGTTAACCAGGGCTGTGTCCCAGCTGTTCCTGTGCAGACTGAGTAGCCAGGTGTTAACCAGGGCTGTGTCCAGCTGTTCCGGTGCAGACTGAGTAGCCAGGTGTTAACCAGGGCTGTGTCCCAGCTGTTCCGGTGCAGACTGAGTAGCCAGGTGTTAACCAGGGCTGTGTCCCAGCTGTTCCGGTGCAGACTGAGTAGCCAGGTGTTAACCAGGGCTGTGTCCCAGCTGTTCCGGTGCAGACTGAGTAGCCAGGTGTTAACCAGGGCTGTGTCCAGCTGTTCCGGTGCAGACTGAGTAGCCAGGTGTTAACCAGGGCTGTGTCCAGCTGTTCCGGTGCAGACTGAGTAGCCAGGTGTTAACCAGGGCTGTGTCCCAGCTGTTCCGGTGCAGACTGAGTAGCCAGGTGTTAACCAGGGCTGTGTCCCAGATGGCTCCCTATTCCATATATAGTGCATTACTTTAGACCAGGGCCCATAGGGAATGTGTGTGAGAGAGAGAGACATGTCTGTAACGCGGTCTATCCAGTCAGTCCACTGCTGCCAGAGTTGTAATCATTCTGAGAGACTGTCTGTCATGTCACTTATTTCTTCAGCATGTTGAACCAGCGCTATCAATCTGAAGCCCATATCGCTGCAAAGAATCCATAAGTATTGGAGTAGCAGGGATAAACTGAAGCTCTGTTTGTCTACCAAATACCACAAGGATTTCAAAGCTACTAGTTTGTTTAAAAAATAATAATGACATTTTGTTGATCTTTGAAAGTCTCTTTTTCGAATCCTTAATTGGAGAGAGGCTAGTTTTGAGAGCGAGAGATGGGTGTGTTCTGTTAACCTGATGAATATTGTCACTCTGTCAGGGTCCTCTATGGAGGGTCATCCTGCCCCTGTCTATCCATAGATTGGGCTGGTGGTTGTTAGTGAGCACACTGAAAGGGCAGGGTGAAATCCACAGTCACGGAGTCAACAGCCAGTCTTGTCTTCAGTGTACAGGCGCTGCTGCTGTCGCTTCACCCAGTCATCTGGCCCCGTCTGTCTACTGCTGCAGGTCACTCACACTCACCCAGTCATCTGGCCCCGTCTGTCTACTGCTGCAGGTCACTCACACTCACCCAGTCATCTGGCCCCGTCTGTCTACTGCTGCAGGTCACTCACACTCACCCAGTCATCTGGCCCCGTCTGTCTACTGCTGCAGGTCACTCACACTCACCCAGTCATCTGGCCCCGTCTGTCTACTGCTGCAGGTCACTCACACTCACCCAGTCATCTGGCCCCGTCTGTCTACTGCTGCAGGTCACTCACACTCACCCAGTCATCTGGCCCCGTCTGTCTACTGCTGCAGGTCACTCGCACTCACCCAGTCATCTGGCCCCGTCTGTCTACTGCTGCAGGTCACTCACACTCACCCAGTCATCTGGCCCCGTCTGTCTACTGCTGCAGGTCACTCACACTCACCCAGTCATCTGGCCCCGTCTGTCTACTGCTGCAGGTCACTCACACTCACCCAGTCATCTGGCCCCGTCTGTCTACTGCTGCAGGTCACTCACACTCACCCAGTCATCTGGCCCCGTCTGTCTACTGCTGCAGGTCACTCACACTCACCCAGTCATCTGGCCCCGTCTGTCTACTGCTGCAGGTCACTCACACTCACCCAGTCATCTGGCCCCGTCTGTCTACTGCTGCAGGTCACTCACACTCACCCAGTCATCTGGCCCCGTCTGTCTACTGCTGCAGGTCACTCACACTCACCCAGTCATCTGGCCCCGTCTGTCTACTGCTGCAGGTCACTCACACTCACTCTGTCAGCTAGGTCGGGGGTGGGTGGGGTCTCTCAGCCAGCTAGCTCAGAGAGGAAAGATGACATTCTGTAAAGTAAATAGTTCAACCGGGTTAATGGTTCTTCTTTACTTTGAATCATAATGATCAGTCTTTAGGAACACAGCTACTTCGGTGCTGCATGCATGGTGTTACTTGTGAGTGTTTTTAAAAGCCTGTGGTGTGTGTGTACTATGTGGAGGGCATGGGGAGGGAAGGAGGATAGTCCTGTGGTCTTGGTGTTTCCTGTGCTCTGACTGGGAACAGGGAGTGCAGCTAGCCTGTGGTCTTGGTGTTTCCTGTACTCTGACTGTTCCTGTGGTCTTGGTGTTTCCTGTACTCTGACTGTTCCTGTGGTCTTGGTGTTTCCTGTACTCTGACTGGGAACAGGGAGTGCAGCTAGCCTGTGGTCTTGGTGTTTCCTGTGCTCTGACTGGGAACAGGGAGTGCAGCTAGCCTGTGGTCTTGGTGTTTCCTGTGCTCTGACTGGGAACAGGGAGTGCTGCTAGCCTGTGGTCTTGGTGTTTCCTGTACTCTGACTGGGAACAGGGAGTGCTGCTAGCCTGTGGTCTTGGTGTTTCCTGTACTCTGACTGGGAACAGGGAGTGCTGCTAGCCTCGCTGGGATAAAGGAACCCTTTTAGTGGTGCAGCCTGGATGCCTGCAGTTCACTCAAACTCAATAAATCAGATTAGTGCTGTGTCTTGAATGGCAACCTAATCCCTATATAGTGCACTACTTTTAACCAGGCCCCTCATTCTCTCCCTAATAGGCCCTGGTCAAAAGTAGTGCACTAAAATAGGGAGTAGGGTGCCATTTGGGAAATAGGTTAGATTTGGGCATGAGGACAGGGCTTACAGCAGGGCTTACGGCAGGGCCATAGTAACGGCTATTATTCATGTTCACAACCAACACAACGTTGTCTGAAGAGCTGTGTTCTGGGGGCCATAGTAACGGCTATTATTCATGTTCACAACCAACACAACGTTGTCTGAAGAGCTGTGTTCTGGGGGCCATAGTAACGGCTATTATTCATGTTCACAACCAACACAACGTTGTCTGAAGAGCTGTGTTCTGGGGGCCATAGTAACGGCTATTATTCATGTTCACAACCAACATAACGTTGTCTGTGGCTAATACAGTCTGCTTTAATCAGCTGTGGCTTATACAGGCTGCTTTAATCAGCTGTGGGGTCAGCTCTCATCTCTCTACGGTGTCACATTGATGGCTTTATTAAGGGGCTTCTCTATTTGGAAATCCCCCTAGTCTCTCGCTCCCTCTGTCTCGCTCGTGCTTTCTTTCTCTCGCTCTCTCTCCCTCCTTGTCTCTGTCTGTCTGTCTCTCTGTCTGTCTCTCTGTCTGTCTCTCTGTCTGTCTCTCTGTCTGTCTCTCTCTCTGTCTGTCTCTCTGTCTGTCTGTGAGTGGATCTCATGAATGTTGGGCCCTGGCCGGCTTTTTCCCTCTTCTCACTCTCCCTCCATTCTTCTCTCGCTCTGTCTTTCCCTCCATTTCTCTCTCTCCCCCTTCACCGTCTCTCACAGGTGCACGTGAGTTGAATTAGAGTGGGGGGCTTGTGTGTGTGTGTGTGTGTGTGAGATCATTAATACCAGGGGTTAGAGAGCCCTGTATGGAGCTGCTGCTATCTGGATCATTAATACCAGGGGTTAGAGAGCCCTGTATGGAGCTGCTGCTATCTGGATCATTAATACCAGGGGTTAGAGAGCCCTGTATGGAGCTGCTGCTATCTGGATCATTAATACCAGGGGTTAGAGAGCCCTGTATGGAGCTGCTGCTATCTGGATCATTAACACCAGGGGTTAGAGAGCCCTGTATGGAGCTGCTGCTATCTGGATCATTAATACCAGGGGTTAGAGAGCCCTGTATGGAGCTGCTGCTATCTGGATCATTAATACCAGGGGTTAGAGAGCCCTGTATGGAGCTGCTGCTATCTGGATCATTAATACCAGGGGTTAGAGAGCCCTGTATGGAGCTGCTGCTATCTGGATCATTAATACCAGGGGTTAGAGAGCCCTGTATGGAGCTGCTGCTATCTGGATCATTAATACCAGGGGTTAGAGAGCCCTGTATGGAGCTGCTGCTATCTGGATCATTAATACCAGGGGTTAGAGAGCCCTGTATGGAGCTGCTGCTATCTGGATCATTAATACCAAGGGTTAATAATTTAATATCTTACAAAAAGGGTTCTGAAACTATTTTCAAAAAAAACATTTTTTTTGATTGGCATTTTTGTACCTTTTAACATCAAATATCTAAGAACAGGTCAAGTCATATTTTGGGCCGATGTTGTATCTTAGGCCCTGTTTGACATCATCTGAGGGGTGTGTTGTACCTGCCATCGGCTGAGACAGCATGCTCTTCAGTACAGGGTGGGTGGCGCGTTTTGGCCAAGAAATGTACTAAAATGGGAAGAAAATTGAAATGTTTTACTTTCAAATGGTCTAATAAAAAGCATTAGCTGGCGCACACCCAGAGAAAATGATCTAGTGTAAAGATGCCGACTAACGGTGAATATACTGGAAGCTATAAAAACAAAGGAAGTCTCACACTCCATATGTATAACCTCCCAGTCATTTATTGGGTAAAAAAAAAAAAAAAAAAAAATGTAAAGAAATGATGAAATAGTTTGAGAACCCTGTTAGTCAGTGATGAAGACATTGATGTCTTGGTATGGTGTGGTATGCAACATGGGTCAACTTTGAGCACCTCTATCTCCTGATTGTTTTGGCATTCAGGTCCAAAAAGGCACTTTCTGACCACTTCCACCATGGGCAAATATATCAAATCAAATCAAATGTTGTTTGCCACATGCGCCAAATACAACAGGTGTAGACATTACAGTGCAATGCTTACTTACAGCCCTTAACCAACAATGCAGAAAAAAAAAAGTGTTATGTAAAAAAAATCTAAGCAAATAATTAAAGAGCAGAAGTAAAATAAAATAACAGTAGGGAGGCTATATACAGGGGGTACCGGTACAGAGTCAATGTGCGGGAGCACCGGTTAGTCAAGGTAATTGAGGTAATATGTACATGTAGGTAGAGTTAAAGTGACTATGCATAGATAATTAACAGAGTAGCAGCAGCGTAAAAGAGGGGGTGGGGGGGCAGTGCAAATAGTCCAGGTAGCCATGATTAGCTGTTCAGGAGTCTTATGGCTTGGGGGTAGAAGCTGTTGAGAAGTCTTTTGGACCTAGACTTGGCGCTCCGGTACCGCTTGCCGTGCAGTAGCAGAGAGAACAGTCTATGACTAGGGTGGCTGGAGTCTTTGACAATTTAGAGGGCCTTCCTCTGACCCAGCCTGGTATAGAGGTCCTGGATAGCAGGAAGCTTGGCCCCAGTGCATACATATTCCCCCTGACTTGCTCTCTGCTGCCTCTGTCTCTCTGCTTTGGGCTCTCTACCTCTGTGTCGTTCTTTCTCCCTGCCTCTGCCTCCCTGTCTCCGCCTCTGCCTCCCTGTCTCCGCCTCTGCCTCCCTGTCTCCGCCTCTGCCTCCCTGTCTCCGCCTCTGCCTCCCTGTCTCCGCCTCTGCCTCCCTGTCTCCGCCTCTGCCTCTCTGTCTCCGCCTCTGTCTCTCTGTCTCCGCCTCTGCCTCCGCCTCCGCCTCTGTCTCTCTGTCTCCGCCTCTGCCTAAGCCTCTGCCTCCCTGTCTCCGCCTCTGCCTCCCTGTCTCTGCCTCTGTCTCCCTGTCTCCGCCTCTGCCTCCCTGTCTCCGCCTCTGCCTCCCTGTCTCCGCCTCTGCCTCCCTGTCTCCGCCTCTGCCTCCCTGTCTCCGCCTCTGTCTCACCGTCTCCGCCTCTGTCTCCCTGTCTCCGCCTCTGTCTCACTGTCTCCGCCTCTGTCTCCCTGTCTCTGCCTCTGTCTCCCTGTCTCTGCCTCTGTCTCCCTGTCTCTGCCTCTGTCTCCCTGTCTCTGCCTCTGTCTCCCTGTCTCTGCCTCTGTCTCCCTGTCTCTGCCTCTGTCTCCCTGTCTCTGCCTCTGTCTCCCTGTCTCTGCCTCTGTCTCCCTGTCTCTGCCTCTTTCTCCCTGTCTCCGCCTCCCTGTCTCTGCCTCTGTCTCCCTGTCTCCGCCTCCCTGTCTCTGCCTCTGTCTCTCTGCCTCTGTCTCTCTGCCTCTGTCTCTCTGTCTCTGTCTCTCTGCCTCTGTCTCTCTGCCTCTGTCTCTCTGCCTCTGTCTCTCTGCCTCTGTTTCTCTGCCTCTACTTTTGCCTCTGTCTATGCCTCAGTCTCTGTGTCTCTGTCCTGTATACTGTACATTTTTTATGAACTGATTTTTTTGTGCCTCATGAGAAAGCAGAGGGAAACAGTATATCTACTGGTAAAAAAAATATTTTGAGCAAGGGGAAGGGACGCTGGTCGAGGAGAGGAGAGGGGGGAGAGGAGAGGAGAGGGGGGAGAGGAGAGGAGAGGGGGGAGAGGAGAGGGGGAAGAGGAGAGGAGAGGAGAGGAGAGGGTGGTGAGGGGGGAGAGGAGAGGAGAGGGGGGAGAGGAGAGGAGGAGAGAGGAGAGGAGGGGAGAGAGTGAGAATAAACACCCTCTGATCCCTCCAGTGATGGAAGAGGGAGGGGCCTGAGCTGTACTGGCAGGGTGTGGGGAGGGAGGGAGGGACCTGAGCTGTACTGGCAGGGTGTGGGGAGGGAGGGAGGGAGGGACCTGAGCTGTACTGGCAGGGTGTGGGGAGGGAGGGAGGGGCCTGAGCTGTACTAGCAGGGTGTGGGGAGGGAGGGAGGGAGGGGCCTGAGCTGTACTGGCAGGGTGTGGGGAGGGATGGGAGGGAGGGAGGGATGGAGGGACCTGAGCTGTACTGGCAGGGTGTGGGTAGGGAGGGGAGGGAGGGAGGGAGGGATGGAGGGGCCTGAGCTGTACTGGCAGGGTGTGGGTAGGGAGGGAGGGAGGGAGGGAGGGAGGGACCTGAGCTGTACTGGCAGGGTGTGGGTAGGGAGGGAGGGAGGGACCTGAGCTGTACTGGCAGGGTGTGGGTAGGGAGGGAGGGAGGGAGGGAGGGATGGAGGGACCTGAGCTGTACTGGCAGGGTGTGGGTAGGGAGGGAGGGAGGGAGGGAGGAAGGGAGGGACCTGAGCTGTACTGGCAGGGTGTGGGGAGGGAGGGAGGAAGGGACCTGAGCTGTACTGGCAGGGTGTGGGTAGGGAGGGAGGGAGGGAGGGAGGGAGGGAGGGAGGGAGCGAGCGAGGTGGGAGAGAGGGATGGGGAAGGTGGAGAGAACTGCTGGGGCTAGAGTCATGTGCTGCTGCAGGAATGAGAGCTCTGCTGACTGCTGGAAAACACCAAATAAACACAATAATGCAGAGCAGAATTAGTCTGATATCCGCTAATTATCAACATCCAGAAAAGAGCCCTTCAATTCTACAACCACCTAAAAGGAAGTGATTTCCAAACCTTCCATAACAAAGCCATCAACTACAGAGAGATGAACCTAGAGAAGAGTCCCCTAAGTAAGCTGGTCCTGGGGCTCTGTTCACAAAACACAAACAGACCCCACAGAGCCCCAGGACAGCAACACAATTAGACCCAACCAAATCACGAGAAAACAAAAAGATAATTACTTGACACATAAAAACAGAGCAAACTGGAATGCTATTTGGCCCTAAACAGAGAGTACACAGTGGCAGAATACCTGACCACTGTGACTGACCCAAAATTAAGGAAAGCTTTGACTATGTACAGACTCAGTGAGCATAGCCTTGCTATTGAGAGAGGCCACCGTAGGCAGACCTGGCTCTCAAGAGAAGACAGGCTATGTGCACACTGCCCACAAAATGAGATGGAAACTGAGCTGCACTTCCTAACCTCCTGCCAAATGTATGACCATATTAGAGACACATATTTCCCTCAGATTACACAGACCCACAAAGAATTTGAAAACAAATCCAATTTTGATAAACTCCCTTATCTACTGGGTGAAAAACCACAGTGTGCCATCACAGCTGCAAGATTTGTGACCTGTTGCCACAAGAAAAGGGCAACCAGTGAAGAACAAACACCATTGTAAATACAACCCATGTTTATGTTGATTTATTTTCCCATTTGTACTTTAACTATTTGCACATTGTTACAACACTGTATATAGACATAATGACATATTAAATGTCTCTATACCTTTGAAACTTTTGTGAGTAATGTTTACTGTTCATTTTTGATTGTTTATTTGACTTTTGTTTATCTAATTCACTTGCTTTGGCAATGTAAACATATGTTTCCCATGCCAATAAAGCCCATTGAGGGAGGGCGAGAGCACGAGAGGGTGGGAGGGGGATGGTGTTGACGCTACAGCTGACTCTCAACGCTCCTGTCAGGCTGGCCCTCTGTCAGCGCCGTGTTGCCGTGAGCAACCAGGTCGACTCGCGCTGGTCGGGCTGGCCCTCTGTCAGCGCCGTGTTGCTGTGAGCAACCAGGTCGACTCGCGCTGGTCGGGCTGGCCCTCTGTCAGCGCCGTGTTGCTGTGAGCAACCAGGTCGACTCGCGCTGGTCGGTGGACTGACTTACTGCTGGTTATTTATAATCTCATCTGATTACATAGTACCTGGCTTGACTGCGTCAAACCCAGAGAAGCTAGAAATAGAGGTCGCTGAAGCCAGGGCCTTTTAACTAGTGGCTCAATACGAGCCGTGGACAGCATGCCTCGGGGTAGCATGGCCTGTTGCCATTATGCTGGTCGGGGTCACAGAAGGTCAAACACATTGATCATAGCAGTTATTTAAAGTTGGACATTTAGGCCTGTTTTTTGTTTTGATGTTAACTTGTACCAAACAGTACTTCATTTAACAGTGATTGTGTTGCATGCCTGTCTGTCCCAGAGGGTTAGAACAGTGATTGTATTGCATGCCTGTCTGTCCCAGAGGGTTAGAACAGTGATTGTGTTGCATGCCTGTCTGTCCCAGAGGGTTAGAACAGTGATTGTGTTGCATGCCTGTCTGTCCCAGAGGGTTAGAACAGTGATTGTGTTGCATGCCTGTCTGTCCCAGAGGGTTAGAACAGTGATTGTGTTGCATGCCTGTCTGTCCCAGAGGGTTAGAACAGTGATTGTGTTGCATGCCTGTCTGTCCCAGAGGGTTAGAACAGTGATTGTTGCCTGTCTGTCCCAGAGGGTTAGAACAGTGATTGTTGCCTGTCTGTCCCAGAGGGTTAGAACAGTGATTGTATTGCATGCCTGTCTGTCCCAGAGGGTTAGAACAGTGATTGTTGCCTGTCTGTCCCAGAGGGTTAGAACAGTGATTGTGGCCTGTCTGTCCCAGAGGGTTAGAACAGTGATTGTATTGCATGCCTGTCTGTCCCAGAGGGTTAGAACAGTGATTGTTGCCTGTCTGTATCAGAGGGTTAGAACAGTGATTGTATTGCATGCCTGTCTGTCCCAGAGGGTTAGAACAGTGATTGTTGCCTGTCTGTCCCAGAGGGTTAGAACAGTGATTGTATTGCATGCCTGTCTGTCCCAGAGGGTTAGAACAGTGATTGTTGCCTGTCTGTCCCAGAGGGTTAGAACAGTGATTGTTGCCTGTCTGTCCCAGAGGGTTAGAACAGTGATTGTTGCCTGTCTGTCCCAGAGGGTTAGAACAGTGATTGTTGCCTGTCTGTCCCAGAGGGTTAGAACAGTGATTGTTGCCTGTCTGTCCCAGAGGGTTAGAACAGTGATTGTATTGCATGCCTGTCTGTCCCAGAGGGTTAGAACAGTGATTGTTGCCTGTCTGTCTCAGAGGGCTAGAACAGTGATTGTTGCCTGTCTGTCCCAGAGGGTTAGAACAGTGATTGTTGCCTGTCTGTCCCAGAGGGTTAGAACAGTGATTGTTGCCTGTCTGTCTGAGGGTTAGAACAGTGATTGTTGCCTGTCTGTCCCAGAGGGTTAGAACAGTGATTGTTGCCTGTCTGTCCCAGAGGGTTAGAACAGTGATTGTTGCCTGTCTGTCTGAGGGTTAGAACAGTGATTGTTGCCTGTCTGTCCCAGAGGGTTAGAACAGTGATTGTATTGCATGCCTGTCTGTCCCAGAGGGTTAGAACAGTGATTGTGTTGCATGCCTGTCTGTCCCAGAGGGTTAGAACAGTGATTGTTGCCTGTCTGTCCCAGAGGGTTAGAACAGTGATTGTTGCCTGTCTGTCCCAGAGGGTTAGAACAGTGATTGTTGCCTGTCTGTCCCAGAGGGTTAGAACAGTTCAATTGCAGAGATGTAAACAGTCTTATCTGATGGTCAGAGTCGCAAAGTGAAAATAACTTTTGATCTGTACTGTTTACCGTCACATTAATCATTACAGTTAGCTCTGGCACAGGGGATCATATTTAGCTGGTCCAGTTGGGCAGAATTGATGTCATCCTTAACTTGCCTAACTGTTTGTAAATTGTTGCCTTGCTGTGTCTTTCCGTCTTTGGCCGTTTAAATGAGATCTTAAAGGGGTGATACTTGGGGATTTTTATCTACTTCCCCAGAGTCGGATGAATTCATGGATACCATTTTTATGTCTCTGCATCCAGTATGAAGGAAGTTAGAGGTAGTTTCACGAGCCAACGCTAACTAGCGTTAGCGCAATGACTGGAAGTGTATGGTACTACTATCATGCTAGCAGTTACTATAGACTTTCAGTCATTTCGCTAACACTAGTTAGCAACTTCCTTCAAACTGCACGCAGACATATAAATGGTATCCACCAGTTCATCTGACTCTGGGGAAGTAGATAAAGGGCTTCATTGCCATAATCCTGAAGTGTCCCTTTAAGTAATATCTACTTAGTTGTATTGAAAGCTAGAGATGACATTTATAGACTTGATTTTATCCTCTTTTCAGTAGACAAATGTCAACACTATCTCAAACTGTCAATCTACCCCCTCTCTCCTCTCTATGTATACCCATGAACTCACCCCCTCTCTCCTCTCTATGTATACCCATGAACTCACCCCCTCTCTCCTCTCTATGTATACCCATGAACTCACCCTCTCTCTCCTCTCTATGTATACCCATGAACTCACCCCCTCTCTCCTCTCTATGTATACCCATGAACTCACCCCCTCTCTCCTCTCTATGTATACCCATGAACTCACCCCCTCTCTCCTCTCTGTATACCCATGAACTCACCCCCTCTCTCCTCTCTATGTATACCCATGAACTCACCCCCTCTCTCCTCTCTATGTATACCCATGAACTCACCCCCTCTCTCCTCTCTATGTATACCCATGAACTCACCCCCTCTCTCCTCTCTGTATACCCATGAACTCACCCCCTCTCTCCTCTCTATGTATACCCATGAACTCACCCCCTCTCTCCTCTCTGTATACCCATGAACTCACCCCCTCTCTCCTCTCTATGTATACCCATGAACTCACCCCCTCTCTCCTCTCTATGTATACCCATGAACTCACCCCCTCTCTCCTCTCTATGTATACCCATGAACTCACCCCCTCTCTCCTCTCTATGTATACCCATGAACTCACCCCCTCTCTCCTCTCTATGTATACCCATGAACTCACCCCCTCTCTCCTCTCTATGTATACCCATGAACTCACCCCCTCTCTCCTCTCTATGTATACCCATGAACTCACCCCCTCTCTCCTCTCTATGTATACCCATGAACTCACCCCCTCTCTCCTCTCTATGTATACCCATGAACTCACCCCCTCTCTCCTCTCTCGTCCCAGGTGTACGTGGAGTTTGATGATCTGGAGTGGGAGAAGCGTGAGTGGGTGAAAGTGTATGAGGACTTCCAGGTGTTCCTGCTGGAGCAGCAGCTGGTTTGGGCCAAGAGGAGAGAGAGCTCCCTGATAGAGCAGCAGCTGGCGTGGGCCAAGAGGAGAGAGAGCTCCCTGCTGGGGGAGAACCACCAGGGGACTAAAGACAAGCACATCCAGTGGCCCGCTCTGGTGAGTTCTGATCCACCTATCTTCCATAGTGCTGTATCTCCCTGGTGAGTTCTGATCCACCTATCTTCCATAGTGCTGTATCTCCCTGGACTCAGACCATCTGATGTTACTGGAGCTCTCTGCTCTCTCTGCATTGTTCTCAGCAGTCTCTCCATTACCTAGACCCACTCAAATGATTACAATGATTACAATGATTCTACATCTGTGGTGTGGTACATATGATTAGAATGATTATATGTCTATGTTGTGGTACATAGGATTAGAATGATTTATATTTCTGTGGTGTGGTATTTAGGATTAGAATGATTTATATATCTGTGGTGTGGTCTGGTACATATGATTATAATGATTGTATTTCTATGGTGTGGTCTGGTACATATGATTATAATGATTCTATTTCTATGGTGTGGTCTGGTACATATGATTGTAATGATTCTATTTCTATGGTGTGGTCTGGTACAGCTGTGGCTGTGGCTTCTTCACAAAAGACCAGAAGACGCTTCTGCCAAACGAGGTGGGGGGTGTCTTGTTGAGCAGCTAGTAAAGTCATAGAGGGGGGTGTCTTGTTGAGAAGCTAGTAAAGTGATAGAGGGGGGTGTCTTGTTGAGGAGCTAGTAAAGTGATAGAGGGTGGTGTCTTGTTGAGAAGCTAGTAAAGTGATAGAGGGGGGTGTCTTGTTGAGCAGTTAGTAAAGTGATAGAGGGGGGTGTCTTGCATAGCAGCTAGTAAAGTGATAGAGGGGGGTGTCTTGTTGAGCAGTTAGTAAAGTGATAGAGGGGGGTGTCTTGCATAGCATCTAGTAAAGTGATAGAGGGGGGTGTCTTGTTGAGCAGCTAGTAAAGTGATAGAGGGGGATGTCTTGCTGAGCAGCTAGTAAAGTGATAGAGGGGGGTGTCTTGTTGAGGAGCTAGTAAAGTGATAGAGGGGGGTGTCTTGTTGAGAAGCTAGTAGTGATAGAGGGGGGGTGTCTTGTTGAGAAGCTAGTAAAGTGATAGAGGGAGGTGTCTTGTTGAGAAGCTAGTAAAGTGATAGAGGGGGGTGTCTTGTTGAGAAGCTAGTAAAGTGATAGAGGGGGGTGTATTGTTGAGAAGCTAGTAAAGTGATAGAGGGGGGTGTCTTGTTGAGAAGCTAGTAGTGATAGAGGGGGGTGTCTTGTTGAGCAGCTAGTAAAGTGATAGAGGGGGGTGTCTTGTTGAGAAGCTAGTAAAGTGATAGAGGGAGGTGTCTTGTTGAGAAGCTAGTAAAGTGATAGAGGGGGGTGTCTTGTTGAGCAGCTAGTAAAGTGATAGAGGGGGGTGTCTTGTTGAGAAGCTAGTAAAGTGATAGAGGGAGGTGTCTTGTTGAGAAGCTAGTAAAGTGATAGAGGGGGGTGTCTTGTTGAGCAGCTAGTAAAGTGATAGAGGGGGGTGTCTTGCTGAGGAGCTAGTAAAGTGATAGAGGGGGGTGTCTTGTTGAGAAGCTAGTAAAGTGATAGAGGGGGGTGTATTGTTGAGAAGCTAGTAAAGTGATAGAGGGGGGTGTCTTGTTGAGAAGCTAGTAGTGATAGAGGGGGGTGTCTTGTTGAGCAGCTAGTAAAGTGATAGAGGGAGGTGTCTTGTTGAGAAGCTAGTAAAGTGATAGAGGGGGGTGTCTTGTTGAGCAGCTAGTAAAGTGATAGAGGGGGGTGTCTTGTTGAGCAGCTAGTAAAGTGATAGAGGGGGGTGTCTTGTTGAGCAGCTAGTAAAGTGATAGAGGGGGGTGTCTTGTTGAGCAGCTAGTAAAGTGATAGAGGGGGGTGTCTTGTTGAGCAGCTAGTAAAGTGATAGAGGGGGGTGTCTTGTTGAGCAGCTAGTAAAGTGATAGAGGGGGGTGTCTTGTTGAGCAGCTAGTAAAGTGATAGAGGGGGGTGTCTTGTTGAGCAGCTAGTAAAGTGATAGAGGGGGGTGTCTTGTTGAGCAGCTAGTAAAGTGATAGAGGGGGGTGTCTTGTTGAGAAGCTAGTAAAGTGATAGAGGGGGGTGTCTTGTTGAGAAGCTAGTAGTGATAGAGGGGGGTGTCTTGCTGAGAAGCTAGTAAAGTGATAGAGGGGGGTGTCTTGTTGAGGAGCTAGTAAAGTGATAGAGGGGGGTGTCTTGTTGAGAAGCTAGTAGTGATAGAGGGGGGTGTCTTGCTGAGAAGCTAGTAAAGTGATAGAGGGGGGTGTCTTGTTGAGCAGCTAGTAAAGTGATAGAGGGGGGGTGTCTTGCTGAGAAGCTAGTAAAGTGATAGAGGGGGGTGTCTTGTTGAGAAGCTAGTAAAGTGATAGAGGGGGGTGTCTTGTTGAGAAGCTAGTAAAGTGATAGAGGGGGGTGTCTTGTTGAGCAGCTAGTAAAGTGATAGAGGGGGGGTGTCTTGCTGAGAAGCTAGTAAAGTGATAGAGGGGGGTGTCTTGTTGAGAAGCTAGTAAAGTGATAGAGGGGGGTGTCTTGTTGAGCAGCTAGTAAAGTGATAGAGGGGGGGTGTCTTGCTGAGAAGCTAGTAAAGTGATAGAGGGGGGTGTCTTGTTGAGAAGCTAGTAAAGTGATAGAGGGGGGTGTGACTGACACCAGCTCAACCACGTGTGTCTCTGTTTTCCTCACTGCCGCCTCCAGAAGACTAGACATGTTTACCGGTGGTGTGTGTGAGGCCCCATTCTGAGAGTGTTGCAGTGTGTGGTGTTGCTGGGGGGATGTGGATATCTCTGTGTTGTGATTATGTAAGAGACACAGACAGGCAGCAGCAGCACAGATGGCTCAGAGCTGACAGATAAGAGTTCAGAGAGACTGAGAGACCCTGCACAACCGAGACATCAAAGCATATAGAACCTTCTGTCTGTCCCTCCCTCCCTCCCTCCCTCGATCCCTCCCTCCCTCCCCTGTCAGTAACCCTCCGTGAGCCTCGCTGTCTCTTTCCCTCTGTCTTTCCCTCGCGCTCTCTTTCAATTCAATTCAATTTAAGGGCTTTATTGGAATGGGAAACATATGTTAAAGTTGCCAAAGCAAGTGAAGTAGAGAGTAAACAAAAGTGAAATAAACAGAAGTTCCAAAATAATAAATACATTTCAAATGTCATATTATGTGTATATATACAGTGTTGTAACAATGTGCAAATAGTTAAAGTACAAATGGGAAAATAAATCAACATAAACATGGGTTGTATTTACAATGGTGTTTGTTCTTCACTGGTTGCCCTTTTCTTCTGGCAACAGGTCACAAATCTTGCAGCTGTGATGGCACACTGTGGTTTGCTGCTGTGATGGCACACTGTGGTTTGCTGCTGTGATGGCACACTGTGGTTTGCTGCTGTGATGGCACACCGTGGTTTGCTGCTGTGATGGCACACTGTGGTTTGCTGCTGTGATGGCACACTGTGGTTTGCTGCTGTGATGACACACTGTGGTTTGCTGCTGTGATGGCACACTGTGGTTTGCTGCTGTGATGGCACACTGTGGTTTGCTGCTGTGATGGCACACTGTGGTTTGCTGCTGTGATGGCACACTGTGGTATGCTGCTGTGATGGCACACTGTGGTTTGCTGCTGTGATGACGCACTGTGGTTTGCTGCTGTGATGGCGCACTGTGGTTTGCTGCTGTGATGGCACACTGTGGTTTGCTGCTGTGATGACACACTGTGGTTTGCTGCGGTGATGGCACACTGTGGTTTGCTGCTGTGATGACACACTGTGGTTTGCTGCTGTGATGGCACACTGTGGTTTGCTGCTGTGATGGCACACTGTGGTTTGCTGCTGTGATGGCACACTGTGGTATTTCACCCGTTTGCTTATCTCTTTCTCCACTCTCCTTCCCTCCCTCCTCTGTCAGTGACCCTCTGTGAGCCCCTCTCTCCTCCCAGGAGAGTACTAGTCTACTCTGCTGAACTCTCCTGCCATTGACAGACAGACGACAGATCAGATCAGCCTGATTTTAGTGTTCATCTCCCCCAGGCCATTCATCTAGAGGTTCAACTCTTAGTGAAATGCCTTTCTTGCAAACTCAAAACCCAGCAATGCAATAATCAATAACAATGTAATACTAGAGTAAACATGAGAAATATGAAGAACACAATCAGTAAGTAAGCATACTATAGACAGGATCAGTTCCACAATGTGCAGGGATACTGGAGTGATGGAGGTAGATATGTATAGGGTAAGGTGACTATATAGAGGGTCAGTTCCCGTACCATATTAACAATGTGCAGGGATACTGGAGTGATGGAGGTAGATATGTATAGGGGTCAGGTGACTATATACAGGGTCAGTACCACAATGTCCAGGGATACTGGAGTGATGGAGGTAGATATGTATAGGGGTCAGGTGACTATATACAGGGTCAGTTCCACAATGTGCAGGGATACTGTAGTGATAGAGGTAGATATTAACAATGTGCAGGGATACTGGAGTGATATGTATAGGGGTAAGGTGACTATATACAGGGTCAGTTCCAGTACCATATTAACAATGTGCAGGGATACTGGAGTGATAGAGGTAGATATGTATAGGGGTTAGGGGACAGGGATACTGGAGTGATGGAGGTAGATATGTATAGGGGTAAGGGGACAGGGATACTGGAGTGATGGAGGTAGATATGTATAGGGGTAAGGTGACAGCGATACTTGCTTTAGAGTCAGCTACCATCCTCAGTAGCTTTCCATCTTGACCACTATCGGCCTGGGCCGATCACCTGGGCCGGTGGTGGGTTTTCCAGTCCTGTGGGCACGCTCCACCTCAATCTTCCTGTGGTCCATCTTCAGTTTCTCAGAGATCATTTCCCTCACATTGTCCTCAGACTCCGTCCAGCTCTCATGTGGAGACTCTGCAATTCGATCCACATCAATATTGTTCCGCCTTGATTGTCCTTTGCGATAATCTGATTTATCCATCATTGTTACCATGGATTCACATCAGAACTAGTGTCCTGTCTCAATGACTTACAGATTGCTGTCATCTTGCTGTTCTCCTTTTTAAACTCATCGATCTGACCCTGGGAGAACTGCAAACTGTTCTTCAGGTCCTGGACCTCTCTGGTCAAACTGTTCTTCAGGTCCTGGACCTCTCTGGTCAAACTGTTCTTCAGGTCCTGGACCTCTCTGGTCAAACTGTTCTTCAGGTCCTGGACCTCTCTGGTCAAACTGTTCTTCAGGTCCTGGACCTCTCTGGTCAAACTGTTCTTCAGGTCCTGGACCTCTCTGGTCAAACTGTTCTTCAGGTCCTGGACCTCTCTGGTCAAACTGTTCTTCAGGTCCTGGACCTCTCTGGTCAAACTGTTCTTCAGGTCCTGGACCTCTCTGGTCAAACTGTTCTTCAGGTCCTGGACCTCTCTGGTCAGGTCGTCCAGTATTTTATTAGTTGACTCCACAAGTATTTGGACACAACAATTGATGCTATTTTCTTGTTGTTGTAACAACTGCTTGTAGAACTTGTTTAGTTTGTTTAATAGATCTTCCACCTGTGCCAGGGAGACACCTTGTGCACCATGATGATGATTATTATTAGACTTTATGCTACTGCTCCACTAAGAAATCTCGGTCGACTTATCGACCAAACAATCGACCAGTCGACTAAATGGGCTCAGCCCTGATAGAGAAAATAAAAGGTTAACTCAGATAGTTTGTGTAATGATTTTGTTAGCTATTTATCAGTCGTATTGCTTGGGGATAGAAGCTGTTCAGGAGCCTGTTGGTGCCAGACTTGATGCACCGGTACTGCTTGCCGTGCGGAAGCAGAGAGAATAGTCTATGGCTTGGGTGGCTGGAGTCTTTAACGGTGTTCCGGGCCTTCCTACCACATCGCCTGGTATAGAGGTCCTGGATGGCAGGGAGTTCGGCCCCAGGGACGTACTGGGCTGTCCTGGTATAGATGTCCTGGATGGCAGGGAGTTCGGCCCCAGTGACGTACTGGGCTGTCCCGATATAGATGTCCTGGTTGGCAGGGAGTTCGGCCCCAGTGATGTACTGGGCTGTCCTGATAGATGTCCTGGATGGCAGGGAGTTCGGCCCCAATGATGTACTGGGCTGTCCTGGTATAGATGTCCTGGATGGCAGGGAGTTCGGCCACAGTGATGTACTGGGCTGTCCTGATATAGATGTCCTGGATGGCAGGGAGTTCGGCCCCAGTGACGTACTGGGCTGTCCCGATATAGATGTCCTGGTTGGCAGGGAGTTCGGCCCCAGTGATGTACTGGGCTGTCCTGATAGATGTCCTGGATGGCAGGGAGTTCGGCCCCAATGATGTACTGGGCTGTCCTGGTATAGATGTCCTGGATGGCAGGGAGTTCGGCCCCAGTGATGTACTGGGCTGTCCTGGTATAGATGTCCTGGATGGCAGGGAGTTCGGCCCCAGTGACATACTGGGCTGTCCTGGTATAGATGTCCTGGATGGCAGGGAGCTCGGCCCCAGTGACGTACTGGGCTGTCCTGGTATAGATGTCCTGGATGGCAGGGAGTTCGGCCCCAGTGACATACTGGGCTGTCCTGGTATAGATGTCCTGGATGGCAGGGAGTTCGGCCCCAGTGACATACTGGGCTGTCCTGGTATAGATGTCCTGGATGGCAGGGAGTTCAGCCCCAGTGATGTACTGGGCTGTCCACACCACCCTCTGTAGCGCCATGCGATCCAGGGCGGTGCTGTTGCCATACCAAGCAGTGATGCAGCCAGTCAAGATGCTCTCAGTGGTGCAGCTGTAGAACCTGTTGAGGATCTGAGGGCCCATGCTAACATTGTTCAACCTCCTGAGGGGGAAGAAGCGCTGTTGGGCTGTTGGGCCTTCTTCTGTTGGGCCTTCTTCTGTTGGGCCTTCTTCTGTTGGGCCTTCTTCTGTTGGGCCTTCTTCTGTTGGGCCTTCTTCACGACTGTGTGTGTGTGTTTGGACCATTTTAAGTCTTTAGTGATTTGGACACGGAGGAACTTGAAGCTCTCAACCTGCTCCACTGCAGCCCCGTCTTCTCTAGTCCAGGATCAGCTCCTTGGTCTCAACCTGCTCCACTGCAGCCCCGTCTTCTCTAGTCCAGGATCAGCTCCTTGGTCTCAACCTGCTCCACTGCAGCCCCGTCTTCTCTAGTCCAGGATCAGCTCCTTGGTCTCAACCTGCTCCACTGCAGCCCCGTCTTCTCTAGTCCAGGATCAGCTCCTTGGTCTCAACCTGCTCCACTGCAGCCCCGTCTTCTTTAGTCCAGGATCAGCTCCTTGGTCTTGACGTTGAGGGAGAGGTTGTTCTGGCACCACACTGCCAGGTCATGGACATCCTCCCTGTAGGCTGACTCATCGTTGCCGGTGATCAGGCCTACCACCTTCGTGTCGTCAACAAACTTGATGATGGTGTTGGAGTCGTGCGCGGCCACGCAGTCGTGGGTGAACAGGGAGTACAGGAGGGGACTAAGCACGCACCCCTGAGGGGCCCCCGTGTTGAGGACCAGCGTTGCGGAGATGATGTTGCCTACCCTTACCACCTGGGGGCGGTCCGTCAGGAAGTCCAGGATCCAGTTGCAGAGCAAGGTGATCAGACCCAGAGTCCTGAGCTTGGAAGTGACAATGGTGTTGAACACTGAGCTGTAGCCAATGAACAGCATTCTCACATTGGTATTCCTCTTATCTAGGTGGGTGAGGGCAGTGTGTAGAGCAATTGCGATTGCGTCAGCTATGGATCTGTTGGGGCGGTATGCAAATTGGAGTGGATCTCTAGGGTGTCTGGGATGGTGGAGTTGATGTGTGCCATAACCATCCTCTCAAAGCGCTTCATGATTCCAGAAGTGAGTGCTACAGGGCGGTAGTTATTGTGGCATGAAGCGTTAGAGTTCTTGGGGTTGGAATGATGGTGGTCCTCTTAAAACATGGGGATTACAGACTGGGACAAGGAGAGGTTGAATATTACCGTGAATATGCCGGCCAGCTTTCCTGCGCCTGCTCTGAGAACGCGCCCTGGAATACCGTCGGGCCCAGCGGCCTTGCTGGTGTTGACCTGATTTAAAGACCTTTCTCACATGGGCCTCGGCGATCGAGTTCACCCAATCCTCTGGCCTCCTTTCCTTCCAACAGTATTGTGGATACTATTCTCTATGTTGTCTAGAGTAGGACTCTGTCCCTTCCTACAGTATTGTGGATACTATTCTCTCTGTTGTCTAGAGTAGGACTCTGTCCCTTCCTACAGTATTGTGGATACTATTCTCTATGTTGTCTAGAGTAGGACTCTGTCCCTTCCTACAGTATTGTGGATACTATTCTCTATGTTGTCTAGAGTAGGACTCTGTCCCTTCCAACAGTATTGTGGATACTATTCTCTATGTTGTCTAGAGTAGGACTCTGTCCCTTCCTACAGTATTGTGGATACTATTCTCTATGTTGTCTAGAGTAGGACTCTGTCCCTTCCTACAGTATTGTGGATACTATTCTCTATGTTGTCTAGAGTAGGACTCTGTCCCTTCCTACAGTATTGTGGATACTATTCTCTCTCTATGTTGTCAGTCTCTATTTCGATTCTACACAGCAGGGAGCAAATGTTCAGTTCACCCAATGATTTGATCAGTTTGGACAGAACTTTCTTTCTACATTATAGTCAGCCAATTGTGGATTCCTTAAAAATGGGCTTTATACGTTTTTAGACAAACAAAATAATGATTTTGTTCTGTAAAGTCTCGCCACTGGGGATGTGATACACTACATGACCAAAAATACACCTGCTCGTCGAACATCTCCTTTCAAAATCATGGGCGTTGGAACATTGCTTCCGTTCAGCCACGAGCATTAGTGAGGTCAGGCACTGATGTTGGGCGATTAGGCCTGGCTCGCAGTCGGCCTTCCAATTCATCCTAAAAGTGTTCTGATGGGGTTGAGGTCAGGGCTCTGTGCAGGCCAGTCAAGTTCTTCCACACCGATCTTGACAAACTATTTCTGTATGGACCTTGCTTTGTGCACGGGGTTGTTGTCATGCTGAAACAGTAAAGGGCCTTCACCAAACTGTTGCCACAAAGTTGGAAGCACAGAATCGTCTAGAATGTCATTGTTTGCGGTAGCGTTAAGCTTTCCCGTTAAGCAACGGGTGTGGCTCAAATAGCTGAATCCACTAATTTGAAGGTGTGTCCACATACTTTTGTGTATATATAGTGTATCCTGACGTCTGATAGTGGATTTATGTTTTCCAAGGCGTACTTTCAAGGTGCGGGATGTGTTTCCAATATAAATGTTATTGCAAGAACACTGTAACATATAAATAAGTCCTTTAGTAGTTTAAGTTATACATGACTTTATCTCATAGGTCCTAGAAGTCTGAGGGCATACACAGTTAGAACATTTCCTTATGGTTCTACATCAGGTACATGATCTACAGGGGAAGCATCCTTTATGAAGGCCTCTTCTCTTATGGTTCTACATCAGGTACATGATCTACAGGGGAAGCATCCTTTATGAAGGCCTCTTCTCTTATGGTTCTACATCAGGTACATGATCTACAGGGGAAGCATCCTTTATGAAGGCCTCTTCTCTTATGGTTCTACATCAGGTACATGATCTACAGGGGAAGCATCCTTTATGAAGGCCTCTTCTCTTATGGTTCTACATCAGGGACATGATCTACAGGGGAAGCATCCTTTATGAAGGCCTCTTCTCTCTCTCTGACCACATCTGATTGAACCAATATGTTGGATACATTTCTTCATGGTTTCTAGGTGAATTAAGGTGGGTTCTGGAGGGCAGAATTGAAAGAGTCTGATAGTATATGCCAGTGTTTATTGATAGTAGACTTGATGCCATTACAGCTATCATTGAAAGTAAATATATAGGTTACTGAAAACAGTTTCTTCTGTTTTTGTTGGGATTTATTAAGTAACTGGCTTCTGTTCAAGTTTTTAACTTGTTTTGGATCTTTATCAAGTCAGGTATCAGGGTATCCTCTCAAGCGGAAACGCTTTATCAAGCCAGGTATCAGGGTATCCTCTACAGCTTTATCAAGCCAGGTATCGGGGTATCCTCTACAGCTTTATCAAGCCAGGTATCGGGGTATCCTCTACAGCTTTATCAAGCCAGGTATCAGGGTATCCTCTACAGCTTTATCAAGCCAGGTATCAGGGTATCCTCTACAGCTTTATCAAGCCAGGTATCAGGGTATCCTCTACAGCTTCATCAAGCCAGGTATCAGGGTATCCTCTACAGCTTTATCAAGCCAGGTATCAGGGTATCCTCTACAGCTTTATCAAGCCAGGTATCAGGGTATCCTCTACAGCAGAAACGCTCAAGGAGAGAGTTTGATTGTCTTCTGATATTCTTCCTCTGTGCCACAGTCTGTGGAGTTGGCTGACTGCTACAACTCTTTCTATGGGGAGAGGGTGATAACTATCAGCCGGCAGTATAGTGGTTTTATCTCTAGGGTTTCTGTAAACTCTAGTACTTAGAGATTGTCCCTTTTGTAACAAGTACATCTAAGAAATGTATGGAGCTAATGTTGTTTTATGCGTTTTCAACACCCCCACCCTTTACAGTAATTATCCAGGGTCTATAACCAGACCAGGGTGGCCTCTAATGGTTTGGCAGATAGACTACGGGTCTAGTCTGTGTGTTTAGTCTGTGTCCAGTAACACCTTCAGGTTTAACTACGGTGATAATTCAGTTTCAGTGCTCTGAACCATTCTGCTGGTAGTTATAGGAGATAATGAGCCCTTGGCTAACTCCTGGCTGAACAAGTCATTACCCTCAGCATTCACCCTTTGGCCTGTTGGTTAGTTTTGACAAGCATTGCTTTCCTTCTTTCCTCCCCTCTCTCTCTCTCCCTCTCCCTCCCCCCTCTCTCTCCCTCCCCCCTCTCTCTCCCTCCCCCCTCTCTCTCCCTCCCCCCTCTCGCTCCCTCCCTCCCCCCTCTCGCTCCCTCCCCCCTCTCTCTCCCTCCCCCCTCTCGCTCCCTCCCCCCTCTCGCTCCCTCCCCCCTCTCGCTCCCTCCCCCCTCTCGCTCCCTCCCCCCTCTCTCTCCCTCCCCCCTCTCGCTCCCTCCCCCCTCTCGCTCCCTCCCCCCTCTCCCTCCCTCCCCCCTCTCTCTCCCTCCCCCCTCTCGCTCCCTCCCCCCTGTCTCCTAGCTGTATTATATATGGCAGCTATTTTCAGCGGGATGGATGATGCAGCAGTCAGACCTTTCCAGCCTCTACCCCTAACCCCCTGAGTCAGCTCTGCCGGGGGACCGACCGCTTGCTCTCGCTCTGCACCACCAGGTTGTGTTGTGGCCTTTGTCTCTGTGGCCCTCTGGCCCTTTGATATGCCTGGCCTGTGGGGCCTGGGCACTGCCATTGTTTTCCCTGGTCTGGTCCCACATTCTGTTGACAGAATGACCTGGGGATCCAAGGCCATCCACCTACATGGCTGGTCACTACTAGTCAGTCGTCACACACACTGGCCTGTAGCCTTGTTGTCAAGGACTGACATCATCTGCCTCCCAATTGGCATCCTATACTCTACACAGTGCACTCCTTTTGACCAGGGCTCTTTCATAATGTTCTGGGAAGAAAAGAGAAACCCACACACTGTTCTTACTAGTATCACTTACATTTCCTTCTAGGGCTGCTAGAAATGTAACTGATGAGCTGGTTTTATTAGATCCATGATTGGATCAGGTCTGCTCTCTTTGCTGCAGGGCTGTGGCTGATTGAGGACCGACTAACGTGCCCCTCGATTGCAGGGTGAAATCAAATCAAATCAAATTTTATTTGTCACATGCGCCGAATACAACAGGTGTAGACCTTACAGTGAAATGCTTACTTACAAGCCCTTAACCAACAATGCAGTTTTAAGAAAGAATACCAAAAAATATATCAAATAATACAAAATAAAAGTAACAAATAATTAAAGAGCAGCAGTAAAATAACAATAGCTTTGTACAGGGGGAACCGGTACTGAGTCAATGTGCGGGGGCACTGGTTAGTTGAGGTAGTTGAGGTAATATGTACGTGTAGGTAGAGTTATTAAAGTGACTATGCATAGATAATAAACAGAGTAGCAGCAGCGTAAAAGAGGGGGGGGGGCAAATGCAAATAGTCTGGGTTGCCATTTGATTAGATGTTCAGGAGTCTTTTGGCTTGGGGGTAGAAGCTGTTTAGAAGCCTCTTGGACCTAGACTTGGCACTCCGGTACCGCTTGCCGTGCGGAGTCTATGACTAGGGTGGCTGGAGTCTTTGACAATTTTTAGGGCCTTCCTCTGACGCCGCCTGGTATAGAGGTCCTGGATGGCAGGAAGCTTGGCCCCAGTGATGTACTGGGCCGTACGCATTACCCTCTGTAGTGCCTTGCGGTCGGAGGCCGAACAGTTGCCATACCAGGCGGTGATGCAACCAGTCAGGATGCTCTCGACTGTGCAGCTGTAGAATTTTTTGAGGATCTGAGGACCCATGCCAAATCTTTTCAGTCTCCTTAGCGGGAATAGGCTTTGTCGTGCCCTCTTCACGACTGTCTTGGTGTGTTTGGACCATGATAGTTCGTTGGTGATGTGGACACCAAGGAACTTGAAGCTTTCAACCTGTTCCACTACAGCCCCGTCGATGAGAATGGGGGCGTGCTCAGTCCTCTTTTTTTTTCCTGTAGTCCACAATCATCTCCTTTTGTCTTGGTCACGTTGAGGGAGAGGTTGTTATCCTGGCACCACACGGCCAGGTCTCTGACCTCCTCCCCATAGGCTGTCTCATCGTTGTCGGTGATCAGGCCTACCACTGTTGTGTCGTCGGCAAACTTAATGATGGTGTTGGAGTCGTGCCTGGCCATGCAGTCATGGGTGAACAGGGAGTACAGGAGGGGACTGAGCACGCACCCCCGAGGGGCCCCCGTGTTGAGGATCAGTGTGGCGGATGGGTTGTTACCTACCCTTACCACCTGGGGGCGGCCCGTCAGGAAGTCCAGGATCCAGTTGCAGAGGGAGGTGTTTAGTCCCAGGATCCTTAGCTTAGTGATGAGCTTAGAGGGCACTATGGTGTTGAATGCTGAGCTGTAGTCAATGAATAGCATTCTCACGTAGGTGTTCCTCTTGTCCAGGTGGGAAAGGGCAGTGTGGAGTGCAATAGAGATTGCATCATCTGTGGATCTTTTGGTCTGCTTGAAACATGTTGGTATTACAGTCAGGAACAGGTTGAAAATGTCAGTGAAGACACTTGCCAGTTGGTCAGCGCATGCTCGGAGTACACGTCCTGGTAATCCGTCTGGCCCTGCGGCCTTGTGAATGTTGACCTGTTTAAAGGTCTTACTCACATCAGCTACGGAGAACGAGATCACACAGTCATCCGGAACAGCTGATGCTCTCATGCATGTTTCAGTGTTACTTTACTCGAAGCGAGCATAGAAGTAATTGAGCTCGTCAGTTCTTCCCTTTGTAGTCTGTAATAGTTTGCAAGCCCTGACATATCCGACGAGCGTCAGAGCCGGTGTAGTACGATTCGGTCTTAGTCCTGTATTGATGCTTTGCCTGTTTGATAGTTGGTCGGTGGGCATGGCGTGATTTCTTATAAGCTTCCGGGTTAGAGTCCCGCTCCTTGAAAGCGGCAGCTCTACCCTTTAGCTCAGTGCGGATGTTGCCTGTAATCCATGGCTTCTGGTTGGGGTATGTACGTACAGTCACTGTGGGGACGACGTCATCGATGCACTTATTGATGAAGCCAGTGACTGATGTGGTAAACTCCTCAATGCCATCGGAAGAATCCCGGAACATATTCCAGTCTGTGCTAGCAAAACAGTCCTGTAGCTTAGCATCCGCTTCATCTGACCACTTTTTTATTGACCGAGTCACTGGTGCTTCCTGCTTTAGTTTTTGCTTGTAAGCAGGAACCAGGAGGATAGTGTTATGGTCAGATTTGCCAAATGGAGGGCGAGGGAGAGCTTTGTATGCGTCTCTGTGTGTGGAGTAAAGGTGGTCTAGAGTTGTCTTTCCTCTGGTTGCACATTTAACATGCTGGTAGAAATTAGGTAGAACGGAGGAGCGCAGCCTCTGGATGAGCGTTTGCTTATGGCTGTATACAGTTCATTGAGTGCGGTCTTAGTGCCAGCATCGGTTTGTGGTGGTAAATAGACAGCTACGAAGAATATAGATGTAAACTCTCTTGGTAGATAGTGTGGTCTACAGTTTATCATGAGATACTTCCTTAGATATCGTGCACCAGCTGTTGTTTACAAATATACATAGCCCGCCCCCCTTGTCTTACCGGAGTCAGCTGTTCTATCCTGCTGATACAGTGTATAACCCGCCAGCTGTATGTTATTCATGTCTTCGTTCAGCCACGACTCGGTGAAACATAAGATATTACAGTTTTTAATGTCCCGTTGGTAGGATATGCGATTGTAAGTTGGCCGATAGTATCGATGGCAAAGGCAGATTAGCCACTCGTCGCCGGCTCCTTACCAAGCACCCCGATCTCCTTCCGCGATATATCCTTTTCTTTCTACTGCGAATGACGGGGATGAGGGCCCTGTCGGGTGTCTGGAGCAAATCCCTCTCGTCCGACTCATTAAAAAACAATTATTCGTCCAGTTCAAGGTGAGTAATCTCTGTTCTGATG
>NW_028157915.1:219946-227446 GCF_964263955.1 Coregonus lavaretus | reverse complement strand
GTCCTGCAGAGCAGAGCTGAAGGACCCTGTTGTCCTGCAGAGCAGAGCTGAAGGACCCTGTTGTCCTGCAGAGCAGAGCTGAAGGACCCTGTTGTCCTCCAGAGCAGAGCTGAAGGACTGTTCAAATTGTTCATTTATATAAAAGTCAACAACAATCATATAAAACAGATGATTATTTAACCTTAACATTCTTTATAACACTTCAATGAACATTAGCTTAGGCTAAAAACGAATAGGCCTTTTGCCTATCCTAAATATACAATCAGATTATAGCAACATGACATCTCACAACTATGCAGATCTCTAAATATTCCTGGAGAGTTCTCTTCAGCCAGGTTGTTGTTCAGCTAAGCTGCTTATCGAAATGAAAAGAAACCCTTTGTTTTGGTTGTCTTTCCTAACTAGCTAGACGTTGGTTGGTTGGTTATCTAGCCATTGGCAGTTCCCATACAACCCTATGGGCACTGTGATACCAACTGACTGTGGCATAGAAGAGGGAGAGAGGGGAAATGAGAACTAGGATGAACAGAAGGGGGAATGGACTCTGGGACATAGTGTCCTGTCCAGCTGTTCTCTCTCCTCATTGCTCTCACGTTTTATACACAGACCACACTGTGCTATCTGCAGTCTGGGGGGTCGAGGAGAGATGTCTATCTGCAGTCTGGGGGGGTAGAGAGGGGAAGAGATATCTGTCTGCAGTCTGGGGGGGGGGGGGGGGGGTAGAGAGGGGAAGAGATGTCTGTCTGCAGTCTGGGGGGGGGGGGTAGAGAGGGGAAGAGATATCTGTCTGCAGTCTGGGGGGGGGGGGGTAGAGAGGGGAAGAGATGTCTGTCTGCAGTCTGGGGGGGGGGTAGAGAGGGGAAGAGATGTCTGTCTGGGGGGGGTAGAGAGGGGAAGAGATGTCTGTCTGCAGTCTGGGGGGGGTAGAGAGGGGAAGAGATGTCTGTCTGCAGTCTGGGGGGGGGGGGGGTAGAGAGGGGAAGAGATATCTGTCTGCAGTCTGGGGGGGTAGAGAGGGGAAGAGATGTCTGTCTGCAGTCTGGGGGGGGGGGTAGAGAGGGGAAGAGATGTCTGTCTGCAGTCTGGGGGGGGTAGAGAGGGGAAGAGATGTCTGTCTGCAGTCTGGGGGGGGGGGGGGTAGAGAGGGGAAGAGATGTCTGTCTGCAGTCTGGGGGGGGGTAGAGAGGGGAAGAGATGTCTGTCTGCAGTCTGGGGGGGTAGAGAGGGGAAGAGATGTCTGTCTGCAGTCTGGGGGGGGGGGGGTAGAGAGGGGAAGAGATGTCTGTCTGCAGTCTGGGGGGGGTAGAGAGGGGAAGAGATGTCTGTCTGCAGTCTGGGGGGGGGAAGAGATGTCTGTCTGCAGTCTGGGGGGGGGGGGGGGGGTAGAGAGGGGAAGAGATGTCTGTCTGCAGTCTGGGGGGGGTAGAGAGGGGAAGAGATGTCTGTCTGCAGTCTGGGGGGGGTAGAGAGGGGAAGAGATGTCTGTCTGCAGTCTGGGGGGGGGGGGGGTAGAGAGGGGAAGAGATGTCTGTCTGCAGTCTGGGGGGGGGAAGAGATGTCTGTCTGCAGTCTGGGGGGGAGGGGGGGGGGGTAGAGAGGGGAAGAGATATCTGTCTGGGGGGGGTAGAGAGGGGAAGAGATGTCTGTCTGCAGTCTGGGGGGGGGTAGAGAGGGGAAGAGATGTCTGTCTGCAGTCTGGGGGGGGGTAGAGAGGGGAAGAGATGTCTGGGGGGGGGGTAGAGAGGGGAAGAGATATCTGTCTGCAGTCTGGGGGGGGGAAGAGATGTCTGTCTGCAGTCTGGGGGGGGGGGGCTCTAAATTGTGCATATAGGGAATACGTTACCATTTGGGGAGCATCCTGGGATTCTGATGAATACATCTGGGGAGCATCCTGGGATTCTGATGAATACATCTGGGGAGCATCCTGGGATTCTGATGAATACATCTGGGGAGCATCCTGGGATTCTGATGAATACATCTGGGGAGCATCCTGGGATTCTGATGAATACATCTGGGGAGCATCCTGGGATTCTGATGAATACATCTGGGGAGCATCCTGGGATTCTGATGAATACATTTGGGGAGCATCCTGGGATTCTGATGAATACATTTGGGGGATTGAGTTTTTGGAGAAAGGAGAAAGAAGCTGTTGATTGGGTTGAACATTCTGCCAGTCAATCCTCTCAGGGTCGGGTTGTCTGTCTCTTGGTGCATGTTGATGATGTCATTATGTTATCTTCATTTTGGTTAGTAGGTGTCTGTTAGTAAACATCCAAGGAAGACGTGCCAGAGATGACATTACTCTGTACTGTTCTGTTTGGTCCAGCTGTAACGGTGATTGGGTAAAAACAACTCTCATTGGTGAGAAGAGAACTGTCATTACACTGTAAACTAACATTCACCTAATGGGCTGAAGTCTGCAGAAATAAAACATTCAGTATCAGAATGAGGCCTTGGCTCAAGTCCCGTCCCCCCACCAAGCCCTCCCCTCTAATTAGTACCATGTGCAGTTGTTGGAGCGCAGGATGTATTTTTTTCTACCCTCTCCTCTCCTGCCCTCTGTTGTACAGAGTCTTCCAGTGTTTCCTAGTAACACAGCTAATTGTGTAAACATGAAAGCGCCCTCATAAATTGCCCTCATGAGCCAAGACAACTATCCCCTCCCCTCTCAGCATCCCATTGGCCTGTCCAAACATCGTTGACATAAGATTGTGTCCTCATTATTTTATTGTACCCGTGGCTGTGTGGGGAGCGCGTTGTGGTGTTGCCTAGCAACACAGTAAACGATCTGTAATGCAGCGTCTGTCACACACAAAACACCCGATTAGAGTCTAATCATTAGACCACAATGTGGAAATCATCTTACCAATATTCTATTGTCTTGTGTGCAAATAAATAAATATAAACCAATCATATGGTGGTCTGTGGTACAGATAACTCTCAATGGTGATTTGGATTAAAACGTTGTAGGCCTACAGTGTGATACGAGACCCTTTTCAATGGTGATTTCAGACAATTTCAACTGAGATCGTGTGCTTATTAGCCCTGTAATGTATTTGGTTAACTTCCTACTTATTAGCCCTGTAATGTATTTGGTTAACTTCCTACTTATTAGCCCTGTAATGTATTTGGTTAACTTCCTACTTATTAGCCCTGTAATGTATTTGGTTAACTTCCTACTTATTAGCCCTGTAATGTATTTGGTTAACTTCCTACTTATTAGCCCTGTAATGTATTTGGTTAACTTCCTACTTATTAGCCCTGTAATGTATTTGGGTAACTTCCTACTTATTAGCCCTGTAATGTATTTGGTTAACTTCCTACTTATTAGCCCTGTAATGTATTTGGTTAACTTCCTACTTATTAGCCCTGTAATGTATTTGGTTAACTTCCTACTTATTAGCCCTGTAATGTATTTGGGTAACTTCCTACTTATTAGCCCTGTAATGTATTTGGTTAACTTCCTACTTATTAGCCCTGTAATGTATTTGGTTAACTTCCTACTTATTAGCCCTGTAATGTATTTGGTTAACTTCCTACTTATTAGCCCTGTAATGTATTTGGTTAACTTCCTACTTATTAGCCCTGTAATGTATTTGGTTTAACTTCCTACTTATTAGCCCTGTAATGTATTTGGTTTAACTTCCTACTTATTAGCCCTGTAATGTATTTGGTTTAACTTCCTACTTATTAGCCCTGTAATGTATTTGGTTAACTTCCTACTTATTAGCCCTGTAATGTATTTGGTTAACTTCCTACTTATTAGCCCTGTAATGTATTTGGTTTAACTTCCTACTTATTAGCCCTGTAATGTATTTGGTTTAACTTCCTACTTATTAGCCCTGTAATGTATTTGGTTTAACTTCCTACTTATTAGCCCTGTAATGTATTTGGTTTAACTTCCTACTTATTAGCCCTGTAATGTATTTTGTTAACTTCCTACTTATTAGCCCTGTAATGTATTTGGTTAACTTCCTACTTATTAGCCCTGTAATGTATTTTGTTAACTTCCTACTTATTAGCCCTGTAATGTATTTTGTTAACTTCCTACTTATTAGCCCTGTAATGTATTTGGTTAACTTCCTACTTATTAGCCCTGTAATGTATTTGGTTAACTTCCTACTTATTAGCCCTGTAATGTATTTGGTTAACTTCCTACTTATTAGCCCTGTAATGTATTTGGTTAACTTCCTACTTATTAGCCCTGTAATGTATTTGGTTAACTTCCTACTTATTAGCCCTGTAATGTATTTGGTTAACTTCCTACTTATTAGCCCTGTAATGTATTTGGTTAACTTCCTACTTATTAGCCCTGTAATGTATTTGGGTAACTTTCTACTTATTAGCCCTGTAGTGTATTTGGTTAACTTCCTACTTATTTTGTTTACTTTATTTATTTCGTGATTTGTTGCCTATCCAAATGTGGGTTAGTATTTTTTTTAAAGGCAACAGGTATTTTTAGTTCCTGCTGATCAAAGCGCTGCTGTGGGAGCTTCTGTAATACCCGTTAAGCAATCCAAGGATATGAATAAACCCTTCCCCAATAATAGAAGTAGATCTGTTTAGAAGGTTCACGTGGACAAGGAACATTTACTGCTAATGGTATTGACAGTAGCCCAGTGTAGGCCTATATTATTGGCTGTTTGGTTTGCCTAGTGTAGGCCTGTATTATTGGCTGTTTGGTTTGCCTAGTGGAGGCCTATATTATTGGCTGTTTGGTTTGCCTAGTGTAGGCCTGTATTATTGGCTGTTTGGTTTGCCTAGTGGAGGCCTATATTATTGGCTGTTTGGTTTGCCTAGTGGAGGCCTATATTATTGGCTGTTTGGTTTGCCTAGTGGAGGCCTATATTATTGGCTGTTTGGTTTGCCTAGTGGAGGCCTATATTATTGGCTGTTTGGTTTGCAAGGATTTTCCAGCGGCACACAATTCCTTTTTCCTGAAGCTTTGGTCTGGTGGAGGCCAGAAACTAATAGGGTTTGTTTAAACTTCCCGTTCCATTATTCCATCTCTCTCTCATTATTACCGGATCATGTTTTGATTTAGGCTATTCACAAACAGAAAACGTTCTATGATAGAACTCTGTTACTGGTCTCCTAGTGTGGGGCTGATGAGTAGACACACTGCTGTCTCTCCTCCCAGACTGACCCTGCTGTGGGGCTGATGGGTAGACACACTGCTGTCTCTCCTCCCAGACTGACCCTGCTGTGGGGCTGATGGGTAGACACACTGCTGTCTCTCCTCCCAGACTGACCCTGCTGTGGGGCTGATGGGTAGACACTGCTGTCTCTCCTCCCAGACTGACCCTGCTGTGGGGCTGATGGGTAGACACACTGCTGTCTCTCCTCCCAGACTGACCCTGCTGTGGGGCTGATGGGTAGACACACTGCTGTCTCTCCTCCCAGACTGACCCTGCTGTGGGGCTGATGGGTAGACACACTGCTGTCTCTCCTCCCAGGCTGACCCTGCTGTGGGGCTGATGGGTAGACACACTGCTGTCTCTCCTCCCAGGCTGACACTGCTGTCTCTCCTCCCAGACTGACCCTGCTGTGGGGCTGATGGGTAGACACACTGCTGTCTCTCCTCCCAGACTGACCCTGCTGTGGGGCTGATGGGTAGACACACTGCTGTCTCTCCTCCCAGGCTGACCCTGCTGTGGGGCTGATGGGTAGACACACTGCTGCCTCTCCTCCCAGGCTGATGGGTAGACACACTGCTGCCTCTCCTCCCAGGCTGATGGGTAGACACACTGCTGTCTCTCCTCCCAGACTGACCCTGCTGTGGGGCTGATGGGTAGACACACTGCTGTCTCTCCTCCCAGACTGACCCTGCTGTGGGGCTGATGGGTAGACACACTGCTGTCTCTCCTCCCAGACTGACCCTGCTGTGGGGCTGATGGGTAGACACACTGCTGTCTCTCCTCCCAGGCTGACCCTGCTGTGGGGCTGATGGGTAGACACACTGCTGCCTCTCCTCCCAGGCTGATGGGTAGACACACTGCTGTCTCTCCTCCCAGGCTGATGGGTAGACACACTGCTGCCTCTCCTCCCAGGCTGATGGGTAGACACACTGCTGTCTCTCCTCCCAGGCTGATGGGTAGACACACTGCTGTCTCTCCTCCCAGGCTGATGGGTAGACACACTGCTGTCTCTCCTCCCAGGCTGATGGGTAGACACACTGCTGTCTCTCCTCCCAGGCTGATGGGTAGACACACTGCTGTCTCTCCTCCCAGGCTGACCCTGCTGTAGGGCTGATGGGTAGACACACTGCTGTCTCTCCTCCCAGGCTGACCCTGCTGTGGGGCTGATGGGTAGACACACTGCTGTCTCTCCTCCCAGACTGACCCTGCTGTGGGGCTGATGGGTAGACACACTGCTGTCTCTCCTCCCAGACTGACCCTGCTGTGGGGCTGATGGGTAGACACACTGCTGTCTCTCCTCCCAGGCTGATGGGTAGACACACTGCTGTCTCTCCTCCCAGGCTGACCCTGCTGTAGGGCTGATGGGTAGACACACTGCTGTCTCTCCTCCCAGGCTGACCCTGCTGTGGGGCTGATGGGTAGACACTGCTGTCTCTCCTCCCAGGCTGATGGGTAGACACACTGCTGTCTCTCCTCCCAGGCTGATGGGTAGACACACTGCTGTCTCTCCTCCCAGGCTGATGGGTAGACACACTGCTGTCTCTCCTCCCAGGCTGATGGGTAGACACACTGCTGTCTCTCCTCCCAGGCTGACCCTGCTGTGGGGCTGATGGGTAGACACACTGCTGTCTCTCCTCCCAGACTGACCCTGCTGTGGGGCTGATGGGTAGACACACTGCTGTCTCTCCTCCCAGACTGACCCTGCTGTAGGGCTGATGGGTAGACACACTGCTGTCTCTCCTCCCAGGCTGACCCTGCTGTCTCTCCTCCCAGGCTGACCCTGCTGTGGGGCTGATGGGTAGACACACTGCTGTCTCTCCTCCCAGGCTGATGGGTAGACACACTGCTGTCTCTCCTCCCAGGCTGATGGGTAGACACACTGCTGTCTCTCCTCCCAGGCTGATGGGTAGACACACTGCTGTCTCTCCTCCCAGGCTGATGGGTAGACACACTGCTGCCTCTCCTCCCAGGCTGATGGGTAGACACACTGCTGTCTCTCCTTCCAGGCTGATGGGTAGACACACTGCTGCCTCTCCTCCCAGGCTGATGGGTAGACACACTGCTGCCTCTCCTCCCAGGCTGATGGGTAGACACACTGCTGTCTCTCCTCCCAGACTGACCCTGCTGTGGGGCTGATGGGTAGACACACTGCTGTCTCTCCTCCCAGACTGACCCTGCTGTAGGGCTGATGGGTAGACACACTGCTGTCTCTCCTCCCAGGCTGACCCTGCTGTGGGGCTGATGGGTAGACACACTGCTGCCTCTCCTCCCAGACTGACCCTGCTGTGGGGCTGATGGGTAGACACACTGCTGTCTCTCCTCCCAGACTGACCCTGCTGTGGGGCTGATGGGTAGACACACT
>NW_028157915.1:212446-217446 GCF_964263955.1 Coregonus lavaretus | reverse complement strand
TAAAGTACAAACGGGAAAATAAATAAACATAAACATGGGTTGTATTTACAATGGTGTTTGTTCTTAACTGGTTGCCCTTTTCTTGTGGCAACAGGTCACACATCTTGCTGCTGTGATGGCACACTGTGGTTTTCACCCAGTAGATGGGTGGCATATTATAGATAAGGGAGTTTATCAACATTGGATTTGTTTTCTAATTCTTTGTGGGTCTGTGTAATCGCGCTCTCTCCCTCTGCTGTGGAACAGATGGAGATGAGCTGTATTATCTGTGTCTCCTGTGGCCACATAGCAGGATCCCTGGCAGACAGACAAATAGCAGGATCCCTGGCAGACAGACACATAGCAGGATACCTGGCAGACAGACACATAGCAGGATCCCTGGCAGACAGACAGGCAGACACACATAGCAGGATCCCTGGCAGACAGACATATAGCAGGATCCCTGGCAGACAGACAGGCATGCAGACACAGGCAGATGGGCAGAGTTGCAGAGCAGGGGATTTGTGTTTCCATGTGCTCTGGCTTCCACAGTGACTGCCTGACTGCAGAATGAGGCTCTGCTCTGTCTGCCATGTGATGTTGTCTCTCTGTCTGTCAGCCAGGGTTTTCTGCTCCTGCAGTAGGGAGCTATTGGTGTTCCGCTCCACTCATGTCATGTGTGTGTTCCTCTGTATGAGTAGCTTGGTGTCCATCCAACTGGCGATAGATATTCATGTGAATACTCTAGAATCCGCATTAAGAAAAGATGTGCATTTTCCCACCAGTGGTGTGTTTCCACCAAATATACTGCTGCATGATGACGTAGTGAACACAACATGGAGGTTTACCGCTTCAGTTTTCATGCACCGAATACAAATCTAAAGTTCAATATGTTTCCATCGCATTTTCAACTCTAGTTCTGATAATTCTGTCACAAAAACTGTTGCATTAAATAGCAAATGTGCCTACTCTGGTCTTGGCACGTGCGTTCCAGCCAACCGCTGACAGATACAGTAAGGGTAGGCTGTGCAGGTAGGTTAGTCTACATCATGAGATTGTTATGGATAAGATAGATAATATTTGTATTTGTTAAACGGCAGCCAAGTATCGATCATCATGTCACCAGAAGAAGACCCTCGATATTTATTGTAAAGGATCATCACCGTACACTTTCACCACCCTGTGAAGTTCACGATAACTTATTTAATCTGTATCCTGATAAACTGCATGGTTTCCTGAGTCGTAGTGGGAGGACCACACACCATGTCATCACGTGACTCCAAGTTTACTTCGATATGAAGGTTATTATATCAATATTTCCGCATATAAGCGTTTCCACCGCCATTTCTCGCATAATTAATTTTACAGACATGTCGAAAGAACAAATTTTCAGCATTTTAAAAATTATACTGAAAATTCCAGATTTCCTTATATGAATTGTAACTCAGTAAAATGTTTGAAATTGTTCAGTATAGCATGGTGGATGGTTAGTGAGTGAGTGGAACTGATTGATTCTTGTTAATGTTCTCTAGGCAGGGTGAGCAGAGGCCTGTCCTGGGGGGTGGAGTGCACTAAGTGGGGTTTTTCCTCTCTCACTCTCTCTCTCTCTCTCACACACACACACACACACACAGTATCAGGTTGGTGTCCTGTCTCCTAGACCTTGGAATAATCCATCTGTCACCTCCATCAGATTAAAGGACCTGTTCCGTCTGTCACCTCCATCAGATTAAAGGACCTGTTCCGTCTGTCACCTCCATCAGATTAAAGGACCTGTTCCGCCTGTCACCTCCATCAGATTAAAGGACCTGTTCCGTCTGTCACCTCCATCAGATTAAAGGACCTGTTCCGCCTGTCACCTCCATCAGATTAAAGGACCTGTTCCGTCTGTCACCTCCATCAGATTAAAGGACCTGTTCCGTCTGTCACCTCCATCAGATTAATGGACCTGTTCCGTCTGTCACCTCCATCAGATTAAAGGACCTGTTCCGTCTGTCACCTCCATCAGATTAATGGACCTGTTCCGTCTGTCACCTCCATCAGATTAAAGGACCGGTTCCGCCTGTCACCTCCATCAGATTAAAGGACCTGTTCCGTCTGTCACCTCCATCAGATTAAAGGACCTGTTCCGTCTGTCACCTCCATCAGATGAAAGGACCTGTTCCGTCTGTCACCTCCATCAGATGAAAGGACCTGTTCCGCCTGTCACCTCCATCAGATGAAAGGACCGGTTCCGCCTGTCACCTCCATCAGATTAAAGGACCTGTTCCGTCTGTCACCTCCATCAGATTAAAGGACCTGTTCCGTCTGTCACCTCCATCAGATTAAAGGACCTGTTCCGTCTGTCACCTCCATCAGATTAAAGGACCGGTTCCGCCTGTCACCTCCATCAGATTAAAGGACCGGTTCCGCCTGTCACCTCCATCAGATTAAAGGACCTGTTCCGTCTGTCACCTCCATCAGATTAAAGGACCTGTTCCGTCTGTCACCTCCATCAGATTAAAGGACCTGTTCCGCCTGTCACCTCCATCAGATTAAAGGACCTGTTCCGTCTGTCACCTCCATCAGATTAAAGGACCTGTTCCGCCTGTCACCTCCATCAGATTAAAGGACCTGTTCCGTCTGTCACCTCCATCAGATTAAAGGACCGGTTCCGCCTGTCACCTCCATCAGATTAAAGGACCGGTTCCGTCTGTCACCTCCATCAGATTAAAGGACCTGTTCCGTCTGTCACCTCCATCAGATTAAAGGACCTGTTCCGTCTGTCACCTCCATCAGATTAAAGGACCTGTTCCGTCTGTCACCTCCATCAGATTAAAGGACCTGTTCCGCCTGTCACCTCCATCAGATTAAAGGACCTGTTCCGCCTGTCACCTCCATCAGATTAAAGGACCTGTTCCGTCTGTCACCTCCATCAGATTAAAGGACCTGTTCCGTCTGTCACCTCCATCAGATTAAAGGACCTGTTCCGTCTGTCACCTCCATCAGATTAAAGGACCTGTTCCGCCTGTCACCTCCATCAGATTAAAGGACCTGTTCCGCCTGTCACCTCCATCAGATTAAAGGACCTGTTCCGCCTGTCACCTCCATCAGATTAAAGGACCTGTTCCGTCTGTCACCTCCATCAGATTAAAGGACCTGTTCCGTCTGTCACCTCCATCAGATTAAAGGACCTGTTCCATCTGTCGTTGGGACTCAAAACACAGATGGGCTTCTGACACACACACAGACACACATCTGACAGAACTATATACACACAGAAACACACAATAAGCCATTTCCATCCACAGTTTCATACCGTCTAAAGAAAAGTCACGACAGCTGGAAACAGGAAGTTTCAGTACAATTTTTAAAATGCTGACTGAATTTTTTCTTTCGACATGTCTGTTAAATTAATAATGCGAGAAATGGCGGTGGAAACGCCTATATGCGGAAATATTGATATAATAACCTTCATATTGAAGTAAACTTGGTGTCACGTGATGACATGGTGTGTGGTCCTCCCACTGCGACTCAGGAAACCATGCAGTTTATCAGGATACAGATTAAATAAGTTATCATGAACTTCACAGGGTGGTGAAAGTGTACGGTGATGATCCTTTCCAATAAATATCGAGGGTCTTCTTCTGGTGACATGATGATCGATACTTGGCTGCCGTTTAACAAATACAAATATTATCTCTCTTATCCATAACAATCTCATGATGTAGACTAACCTACCTGCACAGCCTACCCTTACTGTATCTGTCAGCGGTTGGCTGGAACGCACGTGCCAAGATCAGACTAGCTCTGTGATGTTTTACCTCTATTAGTCTTGGACTGTAAACCATATACTGTCCGTGGTATTTACAAATAGCCTACCCACGATTAAAACGATTTAAAAAACCGCCTCGGGGGGGATGCGCGCTACACCACTGTTTATAACTAACTGGAAGTAAACTATCTAAGATGTGCCAAATAAATGATATCCAGCTCAGGGCTCCAGCTATGCATTAGGTTTGCTCGCTTGCAAGATCAAACTTCTTGGTTACAGCAGAGACAATCAAACCCCTCCTGGATCAAGATCCCTGCTTTATGTATTGGAAATAATTAGCGCTCTTGTGTGCACTGACGGTAATACCCCGGTGTCACGAGAATTTTGCTATCTCAATGGTTGAACTCAACTATCACTCAAGCTTTGAATAATTCCCAGAGGTTGTAAGGCTCTAGTTAACAAAGAATTAAACAAAGTCCCCGTCTGCAATAGATCAGTATTTTATTCATGAGAGCTCTGCCGCTAAAAAGAACAGTCTTTTATATCCCACCTTTAGGCGGCCTGCGACTTTCCACAGTATAGAATGTTTAAGTTGAACACTTTCTAGGTCTCCTTCCCTGTTGGAATGTTTGTTTGACAGTTTCCAGGTCCCCTTCCCTATTGGAATGTTTTATTGTTTCATAACTCTAACCCAGTTCACACAGTTATACAGTATCGGGGTGGAATATTTTAGTCATTACAATAAACATACAAATCCATCTATCACCCGGTATGGTACAGGAACGGTATGAAGGTATGGACATCTGAATACCGCCCAACCCTAGCCTCTTGATGCCAGTCAGCTGAAGGCCTGACTTACATAATATCATGTTGGCTGCTACTGTCTATTTCATAGCTTTCAAAGCCAGGATTTGATATTCGATGTGAATCTGATTTCAGGCTTGACTATATGTAAGTAGGCCATCATTGCTCATGCTTTAAACAGAGTAGAGAAACACGGCAAAGAACCAACCAGTTGTGACATTTGAAGTAGTCTAGTTTAGGGCTGGGCCTGCTGTCTGTGGGATACGGTTGTTAGCCTTAGTATAGTCCTGTTGTTCTCTTGTGCCAGAGGTTCAACACAGTTTACTACTCTAGTACAGATCAGGATGGAAGAAACACCGTTGATAAACCTTCCATGGTTCAGTCAAGTACTTTGTTGTTGATTGATTGTTAGCTTAAGGTTATTGTTTTCCTCTGCAGGACATTGATAAGCCTTTAAGGTGAC
>NW_028157915.1:162500-207246 GCF_964263955.1 Coregonus lavaretus | reverse complement strand
TTAGCGGGGGTGATTTCATTGCAGAAGACTTTGTGTTGGTCAACATTACAACCCTAGCTCCCATGAATGATGGCGCCGGAGGGGATGGCTGACGTTTTATGGACTCTTAACCAACTGTGCTATTTTGTTTGTTTTTTCGCATTGTTTGTAACTTATTTTGTACATAATGTTTCTGCTACCGTCTCTTATGACCGAAAAGAGCTTCTGGACATCAGAACAGCAACTACTCACCTTGAACTGGACGAATAATTGTTCTTTAATGAGTCGGACGAGAGGGATTTGCTCCAGACACCCGACAGGGCCCTCATCTCCGTCATTCACAGTAGAAAGAAAAGGAGATATCGCGGAAGGAGATCGGGGTGCTTGGTAAGGAGCCAGCGACGAGTGGCTAATCTGCCTTTGCCATCGATACTATTGGCCAACTTACAATCGTATATCCTACCAACGGGACATTAAAAACTGTAATATCTTATGGTTCACCGAGTCGTGGCTGAACGAAGGCATGAATAACATAGAGCTGGCGGGTTATACACTGTATCGGCAGGATAGAACAGCTGACTCCGGTAAGACAAGGGGTGGCGGTCTATGTATATTTATAAACAACAGCTGGTGCACGATATCTAAGGAAGTATCTCATGATAAGCTGTAGACCCACTATCTACCAAGAGAGTTTACATCTATATTCTTCGTAGCTGTCTATTTACCACCACAAACCGAGGCTGGCATTAAGACCGCACTCAATGAGCTGTATAAGGCCATAAGCAAACGCTCATCCAGAGGCTGCGCTCCTCCGTTCTACCTAATTTCTACCAGCATGTTAAATGTGCAACTAGAGGAAAGACAACTCCAGACCACCTTTACTCCACACACAGAGACACATACAAAGCTCTCCCTCGCCCTCCATTTGGAAAAGATGACCAAATCAGCAAAAACTAAAGCAGGAAGCACCAGTGACTCGGTCAATAAAAAAGTGGTCAGATGAAGCGGATGCTAAGCTACAGGACTGTTTTGCTAGCACAGACTGGAATATGTTCTGGGATTCTTCCGATGGCATTGAGGAGTACACCACATCAGTCACTGGCTTCATCAATAAGTGCATCGATGACATCGTCCCCACAGTGACCGTATGTACATACCCCAACCAGAAGCCATGGATTACAGGCAACATCCGCACTGAGCTAAAGGGTAGAGCTGCCGCTTTCAAGGAGCGGGACTCTAACCCTGACGCTTATAAGAAATCCCGCTATGCCCTCCGACGAACCATCAAACAGGCAAAGCATCAATACAGGACAAAGACCGAATCGTACTACACCGGCTCCGACGCTCGTCGGATATGTCAGGGCTTGCAAACTATTACAGACTACAAAGGGAAGAACTGACGAGCTCAATTACTTCTATGCTCGCTTCGAGTAAAGTAACACTGAAACATACATGAGAGCATCAGCTGTTCCGGATGACTGTGTGATCACGCTCTCCGTAGCCGATGTGAGTAAGACCTTTAAACAGGTCAACATTCACAAGGCCGCAGGGCCAGACGGATTACCAGGACGTGTACTCCGAGCATGCGCTGACCAACTGGCAAGTGTCTTCACTGACATTTTCAACCTGTTCCTGACTGTAATACCAACATGTTTCAAGCAGACCAAAAGATCCACAGATGATGCAATCTCTATTGCGCTCCACACTGCCCTTTCCCACATGGACAAGAGGAACACCTACGTGAGAATGCTATTCATTGACTACAGCTCAGCATTCAACACCATAGTGCCCTCCAAGCTCATCACTAAGCTAAGAATCCTGGGACTAAACACCTCCCTCTAAAACTGGATCCTGGACTTCCTGACGGGCCGCCCCCAGGTGGTAAGGGTAGGTAACAACACATCTGCCACACTGATCCTCAACACGGGGGCCCCTCAGGGGTGCATGCTCAGTCCCCTCCTGTACTCCCTGTTCACCCATGACTGCATGGCCAGGCACGACTCCAACACCATCATTAAGTTTGCAGACGACACAACAGTGGTAGGCCTGATCACCGACAACGATGAGACAGCCTATAGGGAGGAAGTCAGAGACCTGGCCGTGTGGTGCCAGGATAACAACCTCTCCCTCAACGTGACCAAGACAAAAGGAGATGATTGTGGACTACAGGAAAAAAAGAGGACTGAGCACGCCCCCATTCTCATCGACGGGGCTGTAGTGGAATACCTGTTGTATTCGGCGCATGTGACAAATAAAATTGGATTTGATTTGATTTCACCCTGCAGTCGAGGGGCACGTTAGTCGGTCCTCAATCAGCCACAGTCCTGCAGCAAAGAGAGCAGACCTGATCCAATCATGGATCTAATAAAACCAGCTCATCAGTTACATTTCTAGCAGTCCTAGAAGGAAATGTAAGTGATACTAGTAAGAACAGTGTGTGGGTTTCTCTTTTCTTCCCAGAACATTATGAAAGAGCCCTGGTCAAAAGGAGTGCACTGTGTAGAGTATAGGATGCCAATTGGGAGGCAGATGATGTCAGTCCTTGACAACAGGGCTACAGGCCAGTGACGACTGACTAGTAGTGACCAGCCATGTAGGTGGATGGCCTTGGATCCCCAGGTCATTCTGTCAACAGAATGTGGGACCAGACCAGGGAAAACAATGGCAGTGCCCAGGCTCCACAGGCCAGGCATATCAAAGGGCCAGAGGGCCACATAGACAAAGGCCACAACACAACCTGGTGGTGCAGAGCGAGAGCAAGCGGTCGGTCCCCCGGCAGAGCTGACTCAGGGGGTTAGGGGTAGAGGCTGGAAAGGTCTGACTGCTGCATCATCCATCCCGCTGAAAATAGCTGCCATATATAATACAGCTAGGAGACAGGGGGGAGGGAGCGAGAGGGGGGAGGGAGCGAGAGGGGGGAGGGAGAGAGAGGGGGGAGGGAGGGAGAGGGGGGAGGGAGCGAGAGGGGGGAGGGAGAGAGAGGGGGGAGGGAGCGAGAGGGGGGAGGGAGGGAGAGGGGGGAGGGAGAGAGAGGGGGAGGGAGAGAGAGGTGGGAGGGAGAGAGAGGGGGGAGGGAGCGAGAGGGGGGAGGGAGCGAGAGGGGGGAGGGAGAGAGAGGGGGGAGGGAGCGAGAGGGGGGAGGGAGGGAGAGGGGGGGAGGGAGAGAGAGGGGGAGGGAGAGAGAGGTGGGAGGGAGCGAGAGGGGGGAGGGAGCGAGAGGGGGGAGGGAGCGAGAGGGGGGAGGGAGCGAGAGGGGGGAGGGAGCGAGAGGGGGGAGGGAGAGAGAGGGGGAGGGAGGGAGAGGGGGGAGGGAGAGAGAGGGGGAGGGAGAGAGAGGTGGGAGGGAGAGAGAGGGGGGAGGGAGCGAGAGGGGGGAGGGAGCGAGAGGGGGGAGGGAGGGAGAGGGGGGGAGGGAGAGGGAGGGGGGAGGGAGCGAGAGGGGGGAGGGAGCGAGAGGGGGGAGGGAGCGAGAGGGGGGAGGGAGCGAGAGGGGGGAGGGAGAGGGAGGGGGGAGGGAGCGAGAGGGGGGAGGGAGCGAGAGGGGGGAGGGAGCGAGAGGGGGGAGGGAGCGAGAGGGGGGAGGGGGGAGGGAGAGAGAGGGGGGAGGGAGAGAGAGGGGGGAGGGAGAGGGAGAGAGAGGGGGGAGGGAGAGAGAGAGAGGGGGGAGGGAGAGGGGGGAGGGAGAGAGAGGGGGGAGGGAGCGAGAGGGGGGAGGGAGAGAGAGGGGGGAGGGAGCGAGAGGGGGGAGGGGGGAGGGAGAGAGAGGGGGGAGGGAGAGAGAGGGGGGAGGGAGAGGGAGAGAGAGGGGGGAGGGAGAGAGAGAGAGGGGGGAGGGAGAGGGGGGAGGGAGAGAGAGGGGGGAGGGAAAAGAAAGAGGGGAGGAAAGAAGGAAAGCAATGCTTGTCAAAACTAACCAACAGGCCAAAGGGTGAATGCTGAGGGTAATGACTTGTTCAGCCAGGAGTTAGCCAAGGGCTCATTATCTCCTATAACTACCAGCAGAATGGTTCAGAGCACTGAAACTGAATTATCACCGTAGTTAAACCTGAAGGTGTTACTGGACACAGACTAAACACACAGACTAGACCCGTAGTCTATCTGCCAAACCATTAGAGGCCACTCTGGTCTGGTTATAGACCCTGGATAATTACTGTAAAGGGTGGGGGTGTTGAAAACGCATAAAACAACATTAGCTCCATACATTTCTTAGATGTACTTGTTACAAAAGGGACAATCTCTAAGTACTAGAGTTTACAGAAAACCTAGAGATAAAACCACTATACTGCCGGCTGATAGTTATCACCCTCTCCCCATAGAAAGAGTTGGAGCAGTCAGCCAACTCCACAGACTGTGGCACAGAGGAAGAATATCAGAAGACAATCAAACGCTCTCCTTGAGCGTTTCTGCTGTAGAGGATACCCTGATACCTGGCTTGATAAAGCTGTAGAGGATACCCTGATACCTGGCTTGATAAAGCTGTAGAGGATACCCTGATACCTGGCTTGATGAAGCTGTAGAGGATACCCTGATACCTTGCTTGATGAAGCTGTAGAGGATACCCTGATACCTGGCTTGATAAAGCTGTAGAGGATACCCTGATACCTGGCTTGATGAAGCTGTAGAGGATACCCTGATACCTGGCTTGATAAAGCTGTAGAGGATACCCTGATACCTGGCTTGATGAAGCTGTAGAGGATACCCTGATACCTTGCTTGATGAAGCTGTAGAGGATACCCTGATACCTGGCTTGATAAAGCTGTAGAGGATACCCTGATACCTGGCTTGATGAAGCTGTAGAGGATACCCTGATACCTGGCTTGATAAAGCTGTAGAGGATACCCTGATACCTGGCTTGATAAAGCTGTAGAGGATACCCTGATACCTGGCTTGATGAAGCTGTAGAGGATACCCTGATACCTGGCTTGATGAAGCTGTAGAGGATACCCTGATACCTGGCTTGATGAAGCTGTAGAGGATACCCTGATACCTGGCTTGATGAAGCTGTAGAGGATACCCTGATACCTGGCTTGATGAAGCTGTAGAGGATACCCTGATACCTGGCTTGATAAAGCTGTAGAGGATACCCCGATACCTGGCTTGATGAAGCTGTAGAGGATACCCTGATACCTGGCTTGATAAAGCTGTAGAGGATACCCTGATACCTGGCTTGATAAAGCTGTAGAGGATACCCTGATACCTGGCTTGATAAAGATCCAAAACAAGTTAAAAACTTGAACAGACGCCAGTTACTTAATAAATCCCAACAAAAACAGAAGAAACTGTTTTCGGTAACCTATATATTTACTTTCAATGATAGCCGTAATGGCATCAAGTCTACTATCAATAAACACTGGCATATACTATCAGACTCTTTCAATTCTACCCTCCAGAACCCATCTTAATTCACCTAGAAACCATGAAGAAAAGTATCCAACATATTGGTTCAATCAGATGTGGTCAGAGAGAGAGAAGAGGCCTTCATAAAGGATGCTTCCCCTGTAGATCATGTACCTGATGTAGAACCATAAGGAAATGTTCTAACTGTGTATGCCCTCAGACTTCTAGGACCTATGAGATAAAGTCATGTATAACTTAAACTACTAAAGGACTTATTTATATGTTACAGTGTTCTTGCAATAACATTTATATTGGAAACACATCCCGCACCTTGAAAGTACGCCTTAGAAAACATAAATCCACTATCAGACGTCAGGATACACTATATATACACAAAAGTATGTGGACACACCTTCAAATTAGTGGATTCAGCTATTTGAGCCACACCCGTTGCTTAACGGGAAAGCTTAACGCTACCGCAAACAATGACATTCTAGACGATTCTGTGCTTCCAACTTTGTGGCAACAGTTTGGGGAAGGCCCTTTACTGTTTCAGCATGACAATGCCCCCGTGCACAAAGCGAGGTCCATACAGAAATGGTTTGTCAAGATCGGTGTGGAATAACTTGACTGGCCTGCACAGAGCCCTGACCTCAACCCCATCAGAACACCTTTGGGATGAATTGGAAGGCTGACTGCGAGCCAGGCCTAATCGCCCAACATCAGTGCCTGACCTCACTAATGCTCGTGGCTGAACGGAAGCAAGTCCCCAGCAGCAATGTTCCAACATTGGTGTATTTTTGGTCATGTAGTGCATCACATCCCCAGTGGCGAGACTTTACAGAACAAAATCATTATTTTGTTTGTCTAAAAACGTATAAAGCCCATTTTTAAGGAATCCACAATTGGCTGACTATAATGTAGAAAGAAAGTTCTGTCCAAACTGATCAAATCATTGGGTGAACTGAACATTTGCTCCCTGCTGTGTAGAATCGAAATAGAGACTGACAACATAGAGAGAATAGTATCCACAATACTGTAGGAAGGGACAGAGTCCTACTCTAGACAACATAGAGAATAGTATCCACAATACTGTTGGAAGGGACAGAGTCCTACTCTAGACAACAGAGAGAATAGTATCCACAATACTGTAGGAAGGGACAGAGTCCTACTCTAGACAACATAGAGAATAGTATCCACAATACTGTAGGAAGGGACAGAGTCCTACTCTAGACAACATAGAGAATAGTATCCACAATACTGTAGGAAGGGACAGAGTCCTACTCTAGACAACATAGAGAATAGTATCCACAATACTGTAGGAAGGGACAGAGTCCTACTCTAGACAACATAGAGAGAGAATAGTATCCACAATACTGTAGGAAGGGACAGAGTCCTACTCTAGACAACATAGAGAGAGAATAGTATCCACAATACTGTAGGAAGGGACAGAGTCCTACTCTAGACAACATAGAGAGAGAATAGTATCCACAATACTGTAGGAAGGGACAGAGTCCTACTCTAGACAAGTTAGAGAATAGTATCCACAATACTGTAGGCAGGGACAGAGTCCTACTCTAGACAACATAGAGAATAGTATCCACAATACTGTAGGCAGGGACAGAGTCCTACTCTAGACAACATAGAGAATACAATACTGTTGGAAGGGAAGGAGGCCAGAGGATTGGGTGAACTCAATCTCCGAGGCCCATGTGAGAAAGGTGTTTAAATCAGGTCAACACTAGCAAGGCCGCTGGGCCCGACGGTATTCCAGGGCGCGTTCTCAGAGCAGGCGCAGGAAAGCTGGAGGTCAACACCAGCAAGGCCGCTGGGCCCGACGGTATTCCAGGGCGCGTTCTCAGAGCAGGCGCAGGAAAGCTGGAGGTCAACACCAGCAAGGCCGCTGGGCCCGACGGTATTCCAGGGCGCGTTCTCAGAGCAGGCGCAGGAAAGCTGGAGGTCAACACCAGCAAGGCCGCTGGGCCCGACGGTATTCCAGGGCGCGTTCTCAGAGCAGGCGCAGGAAAGCTGGAGGTCAACACCAGCAAGGCCGCTGGGCCCGACGGTATTCCAGGGCGCGTTCTCAGAGCAGGCGCAGGAAAGCTGGAGGTCAACACCAGCAAGGCCGCTGGGCCCGACGGTATTCCAGGGCGCGTTCTCAGAGCAGGCGCAGGAAAGCTGGAGGTCAACACCAGCAAGGCCGCTGGGCCCGACGCTATTCCAGGGCGCGTTCTCAGAGCAGGCGCAGGAAAGCTGGCAGGCATATTCCTGGTAATATTCAACCTCTCATTGTCCCAGTCTGTAATCCCCACATGTTTTAAGAGGACCACCATCATTCCAACCCCAAGAACTCTAAGGCTTCATGCCACAACGACTACCACCCTGTAGCACTCACTTCTGGAATCATGAAGCGCTTTGAGAGGATGGTTATGGCACACATCAACTCCACCATCCCAGACACCCTAGAGATCCACTCCAATTTGCATACCGCCCCAACAGATCCATAGCTGACGCAATCGCAATTGCGCTACACACTGCCCACACCCACCTGGATAAGAGGAATACCAATGTGAGAATGCTATTCATTGGCTACAGCTCAGTGTTCAACACCATTGTCCCCTCCAGGCTCAGGACTCTGGGTCTGATCACCTTGCTCTGCAACTGGATCCTGGACTTCCTGACGGACCGCCCCCAGGTGGTAAGGGTAGGCAACATCACCTCCGCCACGCTGACCCTCAACATGGCGGCCCCACAAGGGTGCGTGCTTAGTCCCCTCATGTACTCCCTGTTCACCCACGACTGCGTGGCCATGCACGACTCCAACACCATCATCAAGTTTGCTGACGACACGACGGTGGTAGGCCTGATCACCGGCGACGATGAGTCAGCCTACAGGGAGGATGTCCATGACCTGGCAGTGTGGTGCCAGAACAACCTCTCCCTCAACGTCAAGACCAAGGAGCTTATCCTGGACTAGAGAAGACGGGGCTGCAGTGGAGCAGGTTGAGACCAAGGAGCTGATCCTGGACTAGAGAAAACGGGGCTGCAGTGGAGCAGGTTGAGACCAAGGAGCTGATCCTGGACTAGAGAAAACGGGGCTGCAGTGGAGCAGGTTGAGAGCTTCAAGTTCCTCCGTGTCCAAATCACTAAAGACTTAAAATGGTCCAAACACACACGCACAGTCGTGAAGAAGGCGCAACAGCCCAACAGCCCAACAGCCCAACAGCCCAACAGCCCAACAGCCCAACAGCCCAACAGCGCTTCTTCCCCCTCAGGAGGTTGAACAATGTTAGCATGGGCCCTCAGATCCTCAACAGGTTCTACAGCTGCACCACTGAGAGCATCTTGACTGGCTGCATCACTGCTTGGTATGGCAACAGCACCGCCCTGGATCGCATGGCGCTACAGAGGGTGGTGCGGACAGCCCAGTACGTCACTGGGGCTGAACTCCCTGCCATCCAGGACCTCTATATCAGGACAGCCCAGTACGTCCCTGGGGCCGAACTCCCTGCCATCCAGGACATCTATACCAGGACAGCCCAGTACATCACTGGAGCCGAACTCCCTGCCATCCAGGACATCTATATCAGGACAGCCCAGTACATCACTGGGGCTGAACTCCCTGCCATCCAGGACATCTATATCGGGACAGCCCAGTACATCACTGGGGCCGAACTCCCTGCCATCGAGGACATCTATATCAGGACAGCCCAGTACATCACTGGGGCCGAACTCCCTGCCAACCAGGACATCTATATCGGGACAGCCCAGTACGTCACTGGGGCCGAACTCCCTGCCATCCAGGACCTCTATACCAGGACAGCCCAGTACATCACTGGGGCCGAACTCCCTGCCATCCAGGACATCTATATCAGGACAGCCCAGTACATCACTGGGGCCGAACTCCCTGCCAACCAGGACATCTATATCGGGACAGCCCAGTACGTCACTGGGGCCGAGCTCCCTGCCAACCAGGACATCTATACCAGGACAGCCCAGTACATCACTGGAGCCGAACTCCCTGCCATCCAGGACATCTATATCGGGACAGCCCAGTACATCACTGGGGCCGAACTCCCTGCCATCGAGGACATCTATATCAGGACAGCCCAGTACATCACTGGGGCCGAACTCCCTGCCAACCAGGACATCTATATCGGGACAGCCCAGTACGTCACTGGGGCCGAACTCCCTGCCATCCAGGACCTCTATACCAGGACAGCCCAGTACATCACTGGGGCCGAACTCCCTGCCATCCAGGACATCTATATCAGGACAGCCCAGTACATCACTGGGGCCGAACTCCCTGCCATCCAGGACATCTATATCAGGACAGCCCAGTACATCACTGGGGCCGAACTCCCTGCCAACCAGGACATCTATATCGGGACAGCCCAGTACGTCACTGGGGCCGAGCTCCCTGCCATCCAGGACATCTATACCAGGACAGCCCAGTACATCACTGGGGCCGAACTCCCTGCCATCCAGGACATCTATACCAGGACAGCCCAGTATGTCACTGGGGCCGAACTCCCTGCCATCCAGGACCTCTATACCAGGCGGTGTGGTAGGAAGGCCCGGAACACCGTTAAAGACTCCAGCCACCTAAGCCATAGACTATTCTCTCTGCTTCCACACAGCAAGCGGTACCGGTGCATCAAGTCTGGCACCAACAGGCTCCTGAACAGCTTCTATCCCCAGGCAATAAGACTGATAAATAGCTGACTAAATCATTACACAAACTATCTGAGTTAACCTTTTATTTTCTCTATCAGGGCTGAGCCCATTTAGTCGACTGGTCGATTGTTTGGTCGATAAGTCGACCGAGATTTCTTAGTGGAGAAGTAGCATAAAGTCTAATAATAATCATCATCATGGTGCACAAGGTGTCTCCCTGGCACAGGTGGAAGATCTATTAAACAAACTAAACAAGTTCTACAAGCAGTTGTTACAACAACAAGAAAATAGCATCAATTGTTGCGTCCAAATACTTGTGGAGTCAACTAATAAAATACTGGACGACCTGACCAGAGAGGTCCAGGACCTGAAGAACAGTTTGACCAGAGAGGTCCAGGACCTGAAGAACAGTTTGACCAGAGAGGTCCAGGACCTGAAGAACAGTTTGACCAGAGAGGTCCAGGACCTGAAGAACAGTTTGACCAGAGAGGTCCAGGACCTGAAGAACAGTTTGACCAGAGAGGTCCAGGACCTGAAGAACAGTTTGACCAGAGAGGTCCAGGACCTGAAGAACAGTTTGACCAGAGAGGTCCAGGACCTGAAGAACAGTTTGACCAGAGAGGTCCAGGACCTGAAGAACAGTTTGCAGTTCTCCCAGGGTCAGATCGATGAGTTTAAAAAGGAGAACAGCAAGATGACTGCAATCTGTAAGTCATTGAGACAGGACACTAGTTCTGATGTGAATCCATGGTAACAATGATGGATAAATCAGATTATCGCAAAGGACAATCAAGGCGGAACAATATTGTTGTGGATGGAATTGCAGAGTCTCCACATGAGAGCTGGACGGAGTCTGAGGACAAAGTGAGGGAAATGATCTCTGAGAAACTGAAGATGGACCACAGGAAGATTGAGGTGGAGCGCGCCCACAGGACTGGAAAACCTACCACCGGCCCAGGTGATACGCCCAGGCTGATAGTGGTCAAGATGGAAAGCTACTGAGGATGGTAGCTGACTCTAAAGCGAGTATCGCTGTCACCTTACCCCTATACATATCTACCTCTATCACTCCAGTATCCCTGCACATTGTTAATATGGTACTGGAACTGACCCTGTATATAGTCACCTTACCCTTATACATATCTGCCTCCATCACTCCAGTATCTCTGCACATTGTGGAACTGATCCTGTCTATAGTATGCTTACTTACTGATTGTGTTCTTCATATTTCTCATGTTTACTCTAGTATTACATTGTTATTGATTATTGCATTGCTGGGTTTTGAGTTTGCAAGAAAGGCATTTCACTAAGAGTTGAACCTCTAGATGAATGGCCTGGGGGAGATGAATACTAAAATCAGGCTGATCTGATCTGTCGTCTGTCTGTCAATGGCAGGAGAGTTGGGCAGAGTAGACTAGTACTCTCCTGGGAGGAGAGAGGGGCTCACAGAGGGTCACTGACAGAGGAGGGAGGGAAGGAGAGTGGAGAAAGAGATAGGCAAACGGGTGAAATACCACAGTGTGCCATCACAGCAGCAAACCACAGTGTGCCATCACAGCAGCAAACCACAGTGTGCCATCACAGCAGCAAACCACAGTGTGCCATCACAGCAGCAAACCACAGTGTGCCATCACAGCAGCAAACCACAGTGTGCCATCACAGCAGCAAACCACAGTGCCATCACAGCAGCAAACCACAGTGTGCCATCACAGCAGCAAACCACAGTGTGCCATCACAGCAGCAAACCACAGTGTGCCATCACAGCAGCAAACCACAGTGTGCCATCACAGCAGCAAACCACAGTGTGCCATCACAGCAGCAAACCACAGTGTGCCATCACAGCAGCAAACCACAGTGTTCCATCACAGCAGCAAACCACAGTGTGCCATCACAGCAGCAAACCACAGTGTGCCATCACAGCAGCAAACCACAGTGTGCCATCACAGCAGCAAACCACAGTGTGCCATCACAGCAGCAAACCACAGTGTGCCATCACAGCAGCAAACCACAGTGTGCCATCACAGCAGCATACCACAGTGTGCCATCACAGCAGCAAACCACAGTGTGCCATCACAGCAGCATACCACAGTGTGCCATCACAGCAGCAAACCACAGTGTGTCATCACAGCAGCAAACCACAGTGTGCCATCACAGCAGCAAGATTTGTGACCTGTTGCCACAAGAAAGGGGCAACCAGTGAAGAACAAACACCATTGTAAATACAACCCATATTTATGTTTATTTATTTTCCCATTTGTACTTTAACTATTTGCACATTGTTACAACACTGTATATAGACATAATATGACATTTGAAATGTATTTATTATTTTGGAACTTCTGAGTGTAACGTTTAATGTTAATATTTATTGTTTATTTCACTTTTGTTTACATTTACATTTTAGTCATTTAGCAGACGCTCTGGTTTACTATCTACTTCCCTTGCTTTGGCAACTTTAACATACGTTTCCCATGCCAATAAAGCCCTTAAATTGAATTGAATTGAAAGAGAGCGCGAGGGAAAGACAGAGGGAAAGAGAGGGAAAGAGAGAGCGAGGGAAAGAGAGAGGCTCACGGAGGGTTACTGACAGGGGAGGGAGGGAGGGAGGGATCGAGGGAGGGAGGGATCGAGGGAGGGAGGGAGGGATCGAGGGAGGGAGGGATGGATCGGGGGAGCGACAGACAGAAGGTTCTATATGCTTTGATGTCTCGGTTGTGCAGGGTCTCTCAGTCTCTCTGAACTCTTATCTGTCAGCTCTGAGCCATCTGTGCTGCTGCTGCCTGTCTGTGTCTCTTACATAATCACAACACAGAGATAGCCACATCCCCTCAGCAACACCACACACTGCAACACTCTTAGAATAGGGCCTCACACACACCACCGGTAAACATGTCTAGTCTTCTGGAGGCGGCAGTGAGGAAAACAGAGACACACGTGGTTGAGCTGGTGTCAGTCACACCCCCCTCTATCACTTTACTAGCTTCTCAACAAGACACCCCCCTCTATCACTTTACTAGCTTCTCAACAAGACACCCCCCTCTATCACTTTACTAGCTTCTCAACAAGACACCCCCCTCTATCACTTTACTAGCTGCTAAGCAAGACACCCCCCTCTATCACTTTACTAGCTTCTCAACAAGACACCCTCCTCTATCACTTTACTAGCTTCTCAACAAGACACCCCCCTCTATCACTTTACTAGCTGCTCAGCAAGACACCTCCCTCTATCACTTTACTAGCTTCTCAACAAGACACCCCCCTCTATCACTTTACTAGCTCCTCAACAAGACACCCCCCTCTATCACTTTACTAGCTCCTCAACAAGACACCCCCCTCTATCACTTTACTAGCTGCTAAGCAAGACACCTCCCTCTATCACTTTACTAGCTGCTAAGCAAGACACCCCCCTCTATCACTTTACTAGCTGCTCAGCAAGACACCCCCCTCTATCACTTTACTAGCTTCTCAACAAGACACCCCCCTCTATCACTTTACTAGCTCCTCAACAAGACACCCCCCTCTATCACTTTACTAGCTGCTCAACAAGACACCCCCCTCTATCACTTTACTAGCTTCTCAACAAGACACCCCCCTCTATCACTTTACTAGCTTCTCAACAAGACACCCCCCTCTATCACTTTACTAGCTTCTCAACAAGACACTCCCCTCTATCACTTTACTAGCTTCTCAACAAGACACCCCCCTCTATCACTTTACTAGCTTCTCAACAAGACACCCCCCTCTATCACTTTACTAGCTTCTCAACAAGACACCCCCCTCTATCACTTTACTAGCTTCTCAACAAGACACCCCCCTCTATCACTTTACTAGCTTCTCAACAAGACACCTCCCTCTATCACTTTACTAGCTTCTCAACAAGACACCCCCCTCTACCACTTTACTAGCTTCTCAGCAAGACACCTCCCTCTATCACTTTACTAGCTTCTCAGCAAGACACCTCCCTCTATCACTTTACTAACTTCTCAACAAGACACCCCCCTCTATCACTTTACTAGCTTCTCAACAAGACACCTCCCTCTATCACTTTACTAGCTTCTCAACAAGACACCCCCCCTCTATCACTTTACTATCTCCTCAACAAGACACCCCCCTCTATCACTTTACTAGCTTCTCAGCAAGACACCCCCCTCTATCACTTTACTAGCTTCTCAACAAGACACCTCCCTCTATCACTTTACTAACTTCTCAACAAGACACCTCCCTCTATCACTTTACTAACTTCTCAACAAGACACCCCCCTCTATCACTTTACTAGCTGCTCAACAAGACACCCCCCTCTATCACTTTACTAGCTGCTCAACAAGACACCCCCCTCTTTCACTTTACTAGCTTCTCAACAAGACACCTCCCTCTATCACTTTACTAACTTCTCAACAAGACACCCCCCTCTATCACTTTACTAGCTGCTCAACAAGACACCCCCCTCTTTCACTTTACTAGCTTCTCAACAATACACCCCCCTCTATCACTTTACTAGCTTCTCAACAAGACACCCCCCTCTATCACTTTACTAGCTTCTCAACAAGACACCCCCCTCTATCACTTTACTAGCTTCTCAACAAGACACCCCCCTCTATCACTTTACTAGCTTCTCAACAAGACACCCCCCTCTATCACTTTACTAGCTTCTCAACAAGACACCCCCCTCTATCACTTTACTAGCTTCTCAACAAGACACCTCCCTCTATCACTTTACTAGCTTCTCAACAAGACACCCCCCTCTACCACTTTACTAGCTTCTCAGCAAGACACCTCCCTCTATCACTTTACTAGCTTCTCAGCAAGACACCTCCCTCTATCACTTTACTAACTTCTCAACAAGACACCCCCCTCTATCACTTTACTAGCTTCTCAACAAGACACCTCCCTCTATCACTTTACTAGCTTCTCAACAAGACACCCCCCCTCTATCACTTTACTAGCTCCTCAACAAGACACCCCCCTCTATCACTTTACTAGCTTCTCAGCAAGACACCCCCCTCTATCACTTTACTAGCTTCTCAACAAGACACCTCCCTCTATCACTTTACTAACTTCTCAACAAGACACCTCCCTCTATCACTTTACTAACTTCTCAACAAGACACCCCCCTCTATCACTTTACTAGCTGCTCAACAAGACACCCCCCTCTTTCACTTTACTAGCTTCTCAACAAGACACCTCCCTCTATCACTTTACTAACTTCTCAACAAGACACCCCCCTCTATCACTTTACTAGCTGCTCAACAAGACACCCCCCTCTATCACTTTACTAGCTTCTCAGCAAGACACCCCCCTCTATCACTTTACTAGCTTCTCAACAAGACACCTCCCTCTATCACTTTACTAACTTCTCAACAAGACACCTCCCTCTATCACTTTACTAACTTCTCAACAAGACACCCCCCTCTATCACTTTACTAGCTGCTCAACAAGACACCCCCCTCTTTCACTTTACTAGCTTCTCAACAAGACACCTCCCTCTATCACTTTACTAACTTCTCAACAAGACACCCCCCTCTATCACTTTACTAGCTGCTCAACAAGACACCCCCCTCTTTCACTTTACTAGCTTCTCAACAAGACACCCCCCTCTATCACTTTACTAGCTTCTCAACAAGACACCCCCCTCTATCACTTTACTAGCTCCTCAACAAGACACCCCCCTCTATCACTTTACTAGCTGCTCAACAAGACACCCCCCTCTATCACTTTACTAGCTGCTAAGCAAGACACCCCCCTCTATCACTTTACTAGCTCCTCAACAAGACACCCCCCTCTATCACTTTACTAACTTCTCAACAAGACACCCCCCTCTATCACTTTACTAGCTGCTAAGCAAGACACCCCCCTCTATCACTTTACTATCTCCTCAACAAGACACCTCCCTCTATCACTTTACTAGCTTCTCAGCAAGACACCCCCCTCTATCACTTTACTAGCTGCTCAACAAGACACCCCCCTCTATATTTTAGTCATTTTAGCAGACGCTCTTATCCAGAGCGACTTACAGGAGCAATTAGGGTTAAGTGCCTTGCTCAAGGGCACATCGACAGATTTTTCACTTAGTCGGCTTGGGGATTAGAACCAGCAACCTTTCGGTTACTGGCACAACGCTCTTACCCACTAAGCCACCTGCCGCCCCATCTATCGCCCCTCTATCACTTTACTAGCTTCTCAACAAGACACCCCCTTCTATCACTTTACTAGATCCTCAACAAGACACCCCCCACCTCGTTTGGCAGAAGCGTCTTCTGGTCTTTTGTGAAGAAGCCACAGCCACAGCTGTACCAGACCACACCATAGAAATAGAATCATTATAATCATATGTACCACACCACACCATAGAAATAGAATCATTACAATCATATGTACCAGACCACACCATAGAAATATAATCATTACAATCATATGTCCCAGACCACACCATAGAAATAGAATCATTCTAATCCTATGTACCACACCACACAAAATAGAATCATTCTAATCCTAAATACCAGACCACAGAAATATAAATCATTCTAATCCTATGTACCACAACATAGACATATAATCATTCTAATCATATGTACCACACCACAGATATATAAATCATTCTAATCCTAAATACCACACCACAGAAATATAAATCATTCTAATCCTATGTACCACAACATAGACATATAATCATTCTAATCATATGTACCACACCACAGAAATATAAATCATTCTAATCCTATGTACCACACCATAGACATATAATCATTCTAATCATATGTACCACACCACAGACATATAAATCATTCTAATCCTATGTACCACACCATAGAAATATAATCATTCTAATCCTATGTACCACACCACAGATGTAGAATCATTGTAATCATTGTAATCCTATGAGTGGGTCTAGGTAATGGAGAGACTGCTGAGAACAATGCAGAGAGAGCAGAGAGCTCCAGTAACATCAGATGGTCTGAGTCCAGGGAGATACAGCACTATGGAAGATAGGTGGATCAGAACTCACCAGAGAGATACAGCACTATGGAAGATAGATGGATCAGAACTCACCAGAGAGATACAGCACTATGGAAGATAGGTGGATCAGAACTCACCAGAGCGGGCCACTGGATGTGCTTGTCTTTAGTCCCCTGGTGGTTCTCCCCCAGCAGGGAGCTCTCTCTCCTCTTGGCCCACGCCAGCTGCTGCTCTATCAGGGAGCTCTCTCTCCTCTTGGCCCAAACCAGCTGCTGCTCCAGCAGGAACACCTGGAAGTCCTCATACACTTTCACCCACTCACGCTTCTCCCACTCCAGATCATCAAACTCCACGTACACCTGGGACGAGAGAGGAGAGAGGGGGTGAGTTCATGGGTATACATAGAGAGGAGAGAGGGGGTGAGTTCATGGGTATACATAGAGAGGAGAGAGGGGGTGAGTTCATGGGTATACATAGAGAGGAGAGAGGGGGTGAGTTCATGGGTATACATAGAGAGGAGAGAGGGGGTGAGTTCATGGGTATACATAGAGAGGAGAGAGGGGGTGAGTTCATGGGTATACATAGAGAGGAGAGAGGGGGTGAGTTCATGGGTATACATAGAGAGGAGAGAGGGGGTGAGTTCATGGGTATACATAGAGAGGAGAGAGGGGGTGAGTTCATGGGTATACATAGAGAGGAGAGAGGGGGTGAGTTCATGGGTATACATAGAGAGGAGAGAGAGGGTGAGTTCATGGGTATACATAGAGAGGAGAGAGGGGGTGAGTTCATGGGTATACATAGAGAGGAGAGAGGGGGTGAGTTCATGGGTATACATAGAGAGGAGAGAGGGGGTGAGTTCATGGGTATACATAGAGAGGAGAGAGGGGGTGAGTTCATGGGTATACATAGAGAGGAGAGAGGGGGTGAGTTCATGGGTATACATAGAGAGGAGAGAGGGGGTGAGTTCATGGGTATACATAGAGAGGAGAGAGGGGGTGAGTTCATGGGTATACATAGAGAGGAGAGAGAGGGTGAGTTCATGGGTATACATAGAGAGGAGAGAGGGGGTGAGTTCATGAGTATACATAGAGAGGAGAGAGGGGGTGAGTTCATGGGTATACATAGAGAGGAGAGAGGGGGTGAGTTCATGAGTATACATAGAGAGGAGAGAGGGGGTGAGTTCATGGGTATACATAGAGAGGAGAGAGGGGGTGAGTTCATGGGTATACAGAGAGGAGAGAGGGGGTGAGTTCATGGGTATACATAGAGAGGAGAGAGGGGGTGAGTTCATGGGTATACATAGAGAGGAGAGAGGGGGTGAGTTCATGGGTATACATAGAGAGGAGAGAGGGGGTGAGTTCATGGGTATACATAGAGAGGAGAGAGGGGGTGAGTTCATGGGTATACATAGAGAGGAGAGAGGGGGTGAGTTCATGGGTATACATAGAGAGGAGAGAGGGGGTGAGTTCATGGGTATACATAGAGAGGAGAGAGGGGGTGAGTTCATGGGTATACATAGAGAGGAGAGAGGGGGTGAGTTCATGGGTATACATAGAGAGGAGAGAGGGGGTGAGTTCATGGGTATACATAGAGAGGAGAGAGGGGGTGAGTTCATGGGTATACATAGAGGAGAGAGGGGGTGAGTTCATGGGTATACATAGAGAGGAGAGAGGGGGTGAGTTCATGGGTATACATAGAGAGGAGAGAGGGGGTGAGTTCATGGGTATACATAGAGAGGAGAGAGGGGGTGAGTTCATGGGTATACATAGAGAGGAGAGAGGGGGTGAGTTCATGGGTATACATAGAGAGGAGAGAGGGGGTGAGTTCATGGGTATACATAGAGAGGAGAGAGGGGGTGAGTTCATGGGTATACATAGAGAGGGGGTGAGTTCATGGGTATACATAGAGAGGAGAGAGGGGGTGAGTTCATGGGTATACAGAGAGAGGAGAGAGAGGGTGAGTTCATGGGTATACATAGAGAGGAGAGAGGGGGTGAGTTCATGGGTATACATAGAGAGGAGAGAGGGGGTGAGTTCATGAGTATACATAGAGAGGAGAGAGGGGGTGAGTTCATGAGTATACATAGAGAGGAGAGAGAGGGTGAGTTCATGGGTATACATAGAGAGGAGAGAGAGGGTGAGTTCATGAGTATACATAGAGAGGAGAGAGGGGGTGAGTTCATGGGTATACATAGAGAGGAGAGAGGGGGTGAGTTCATGGGTATACATAGAGAGGAGAGAGGGGGTGAGTTCATGGGTATACATAGAGAGGAGAGAGGGGGTGAGTTCATGGGTATACATAGAGAGGAGAGAGGGGGTGAGTTCATGGTATACATAGAGAGGAGAGAGGGGGTGAGTTCATGGGTATATATAGAGAGGAGAGAGGGGGTGAGTTCATGAGTATACATAGAGAGGAGAGAGGGGGTGAGTTCATGGGTATACATAGAGAGGAGAGAGGGGGTGAGTTCATGGGTATACATAGAGAGGAGAGAGGGGGTGAGTTCATGGGTATACATAGAGAGGAGAGAGGGGGTGAGTTCATGGGTATACATAGAGAGGAGAGAGGGGGTGAGTTCATGGGTATACATAGAGAGGAGAGAGGGGTGAGTTCATGGGTATACATAGAGAGGAGAGAGGGGGTGAGTTCATGGGTATACATAGAGAGGAGAGAGGGGGTGAGTTCATGGGTATACATAGAGAGGAGAGAGGGGGTGAGTTCATGGGTATACATAGAGAGGAGAGAGGGGGTGAGTTCATGGGTATACATAGAGAGGAGAGAGGGGGTGAGTTCATGGGTATACATAGAGAGGAGAGAGGGGGTGAGTTCATGGGTATACATAGAGAGGAGAGAGGGGGTGAGTTCATGGGTATACATAGAGAGGAGAGAGGGGGTGAGTTCATGGGTATACATAGAGAGGAGAGAGGGGGTGAGTTCATGGGTATACATAGAGAGGAGAGAGAGGGTGAGTTCATGAGTATACATAGAGAGGAGAGAGGGGGTAGATTGACAGTTTGAGATAGTGTTGACATTTGTCTACTGAAAAGAGGATAAAATCAAGTCTATAAATGTCATCTCTAGCTTTCAATACAACTAAGTAGATATTACTTAAAGGGACACTTCAGGATTATGGCAATGAAGCCCTTTATCTACTTCCCCAGAGTCAGATGAACTGGTGGATACCATTTATATGTCTGCGTGCAGTTTGAAGGAAGTTGCTAACTAGTGTTAGCGAAATGACTGAAAGTCTATAGTAACTGCTAGCATGATAGTAGTACCATACACTTCCAGTCATTGCGCTAACGCTAGTTAGCGTTGGCTCGTGAAACTACCTCTAACTTCCTTCATACTGGATGCAGAGACATAAAAATGGTATCCATGAATTCATCCGACTCTGGGGAAGTAGATAAAAATCCCCAAGTATCACCCCTTTAAGATCTCATTTAAACGGCCAAAGACGGAAAGACACAGCAAGGTAACAACTTATAAACAGTTAGGCAAGTTAAGGATGACATCAATTCTGCCCAACTGGACCAGCTAAATATGATCCCCTGTGCCAGAGCTAACTGTAATGATTAATGTGATGGTAAACAGTACAGATCAAAAGTTATTTTCACTTTGCGACTCTGACCATCAGATAAGACTGTTTACATCTCTGCAATTGAACTGTTCTAACCCTCTGGGACAGACAGGCAACAATCACTGTTCTAACCCTCTGGGACAGACAGGCAACAATCACTGTTCTAACCCTCTGGGACAGACAGGCAACAATCACTGTTCTAACCCTCTGGGACAGACAGGCAACAATCACTGTTCTAACCCTCTGGGACAGACAGGCAACAATCACTGTTCTAACCCTCAGACAGACAGGCAACAATCACTGTTCTAACCCTCTGGGACAGACAGGCATGCAACACAATCACTGTTCTAACCCTCTGGGACAGACAGGCATGCAATACAATCACTGTTCTAACCCTCTGGGACAGACAGGCAACAATCACTGTTCTAACCCTCTGGGACAGACAGGCAACAATCACTGTTCTAACCCTCTGGGACAGACAGGCAACAATCACTGTTCTAACCCTCTGGGACAGACAGGCAACAATCACTGTTCTAACCCTCTGGGACAGACAGGCAACAATCACTGTTCTAACCCTCTGAGACAGACAGGCATGCAATACAATCACTGTTCTAACCCTCTGGGACAGACAGGCAACAATCACTGTTCTAACCCTCTGGGACAGACAGGCAACAATCACTGTTCTAACCCTCTGGGACAGACAGGCAACAATCACTGTTCTAACCCTCTGGGACAGACAGGCAACAATCACTGTTCTAACCCTCTGGGACAGACAGGCATGCAATACAATCACTGTTCTAACCCTCTGGGACAGACAGGCAACAATCACTGTTCTAACCCTCTGGGACAGACAGGCAACAATCACTGTTCTAACCCTCTGGGACAGACAGGCATGCAATACAATCACTGTTCTAACCCTCTGGGACAGACAGGCAACAATCACTGTTCTAACCCTCTGGGACAGACAGGCATGCAACACAATCACTGTTCTAACCCTCTGGGACAGACAGGCATGCAACACAATCACTGTTCTAACCCTCTGGGACAGACAGGCATGCAACACAATCACTGTTCTAACCCTCTGGGACAGACAGGCATGCAACACAATCACTGTTCTAACCCTCTGGGACAGACATGCATGCAACACAATCACTGTTAAATGAAGTACTGTTTGGTACAAGTTAACATCAAAACAAAAAACAGGCCTAAATGTCCAACTTTAAATAACTGCTATGATCAATGTGTTTGACCTTCTGTGACCCCGACCAGCATAATGGCAACAGGCCATGCTACCCCGAGGCATGCTGTCCACGGCTCGTATTGAGCCACTAGTTAAAAGGCCCTGGCTTCAGCGACCTCTATTTCTAGCTTCTCTGGGTTTGACGCAGTCAAGCCAGGTACTTTGTAATCAGATGAGATTATAAATAACCAGCAGTAAGTCAGTCCACCGACTTGGTTGCTCACAGCAACACGGCGCTGACAGAGGGCCAGCCCGACCAGCGCGAGTCGACCTGGTTGCTCACAGCAACACGGCGCTGACAGAGGGCCAGCCCGACCAGCGCGAGTCGACCTGGTTGCTCACAGCAACACGGCGCTGACAGAGGGCCAGCCCGACCAGCGCGAGTCGACCTGGTTGCTCACAGCAACACGGCGCTGACAGAGGGCCAGCCCGACCAGCGCGAGTCGACCTGGTTGCTCACAGCAACACGGCGCTGACAGAGGGCCAGCCTGACAGGAGCGTTGAGAGTCAGCTGTAGCGTCAACACCATCCCCCTCCCACCCTCTCGTGCTCTCGCCCTCCCTCAATGGGCTTTATTGGCATGGGAAACATATGTTTACATTGCCAAAGCAAGTGAATTAGATAAACAAAAGTCAAATAAACTATCAAAAATGAACAGTAAACATTACTCACAAAAGTTTCAAAGGTATAGAGACATTTAATATGTCATTATGTCTATATACAGTGTTGTAACGATGTGCAAATAGGGAAAATAAATCAACATAAACATGGGTTGCATTTACAATGGTGTTTGTTCTTCACTGGTTGCCCTTTTCTTTTGGCAACAGGTCACAAATCTTGCTGCTGTGATGGCACACTGTGGTTTTTCACCCAGTAGATAAGGGAGTTTATCAAAATTGGATTTGTTTTCAAAATCTTTGTGGGTCTGTGTAATCTGAGGGAAATATGTGTCTCTAATATGGTCATACATTTGGCAGGAGGTTATGAAATGCAGCTCAGTTTCCATCTCATTTTGTGGGCAGTGTGCACATAGCCTGTCTTCTCTTGAGAGCCAGGTCTGCCTACGGCGGCCTTTCTCAATAGCAAGGCTATGCTCACTGAGTCTGTACATAGTCAAAGCTTTCCTTAATTTTGGGTCAGTCACAGTGGTCAGGTATTCTGCCACTGTGTACCCTCTGTTTAGAGCCAAATAGCATTCCAGTTTGCTCTGTTTTTATGTGTCAAGTAATTATCTTTTTGTTTTCTCGTGATTTGGTTGGGTCTAATTGTGTTGTTGTCCTGGGGCTCTGTGGGGTCTGTTTGTGTTTGTGAACAGAGCCCCAGGACCAGCTTACTTAGGGGACTCTTCTCCAAGTTCATCTCTCTGTAGTTGATGGCTTTGTTATGGAAGGTTTGGAAATCGCTTCCTTTTAGGTGGTTGTAGAATTGAAGGGCTCTTTTCTGGATGTTGATAATTAGCGGATATCAGACTAATTCTGCTCTGCATTATTGTGTTTATTTGGTGTTTTCCAGCAGTCAGCAGAGCTCTCATTCCTGCAGCAGCACATGACTCTAGCCCCAGCAGTTCTCTCCACCTTCCCCATCCCTCTCTCCATCCCTCCCTCCCTCCCTCCCTCCCTCCCATCCCTACCCACACCCTGCCAGTACAGCTCAGGTCCCTCCCTCCCCACACCCTGCCAGTACAGCTCAGGTCCCTCCCTCCCTCCCTACCCACACCCTGCCAGTACAGCTCAGGTCCCTCCCTCCCCACACCCTGCCAGTACAGCTCAGGTCCCTCCCTCCCTCCCTCCCTCCCACACCCTGCCAGTACAGCTCAGGTCCCTCCCTCCCTCCCTCCCTACCCACACCATGCCAGTACAGCTCAGGTCCCTCCCTCCCTCCCTCCCCACACCCTGCCAGTACAGCTCAGGTCCCTCCCTCCCTCCCTCCCCACACCCTGCCAGTACAGCTCAGGTCCCTCCCTCCCTCCCTCCCCACACCCTGCCAGTACAGCTCAGGTCCCTCCCTCCCTCCCTCCCTACCCACACCATGCCAGTACAGCTCAGGTCCCTCCCTCCCTCCCTCCCCACACCCTGCCAGTACAGCTCAGGTCCCTCCCTCCCTCCCTCCCCACACCCTGCCAGTACAGCTCAGGTCCCTCCCTCCCTCCCTCCCTACCCACACCATGCCAGTACAGCTCAGGTCCCTCCCTCCCTCCCTCCCCACACCCTGCCAGTACAGCTCAGGTCCCTCCCTCCCTCCCTATCCACACCATGCCAGTACAGCTCAGGTCCCTCCCTCCCTACACCCTGCCAGTACAGCTCAGGTCCCTCCCTCCCTCCCTCCCTCCCCACACCCTGCCAGTACAGCTCAGGTCCCTCCCTCCCTCCCTACCCACACCCTGCCAGTACAGCTCAGGTCCCTCCCTCCCTCCCTCCCCACACCCTGCCAGTACAGCTCAGGTCCCTCCCTCCCTCCCTACCCACACCCTGCCAGTACAGCTCAGGTCCCTCCCTCCCTCCCTCCCTCCCCACACCCTGCCAGTACAGCTCAGGTCCCTCCCTCCCTCCCTCCCCACACCCTGCCAGTACAGCTCAGGTCCATCCCTCCCTCCCTCCCTCCCCACACCCTGCCAGTACAGCTCAGGTCCCTCCCTCCCTCCCTCCCTCCCCACACCCTGCCAGTACAGCTCAGGTCCATCCCTCCCTCCCTCCCTCCCCACACCCTGCCAGTACAGCTCAGGTCCCTCCCTCCCTCCCTCCCTCCCTCCCCACACCCTGCCAGTACAGCTCAGGTCCATCCCTCCCTCCCTCCCTACCCACACCCTGCCAGTACAGCTCAGGTCCCTCCCTCCCTCCCTCCCTCCCTCCCTCCCCACACCCTGCCAGTACAGCTCAGGCCCCTCCATCCGTCCCTCCCTCCCCACACCCTGCCAGTACAGCTCAGGTCCCTCCCTCCCTCCCTCCCCACACCCTGCCAGTACAGCTCAGGTCCCTCCCTCCCTCCCTCCCTCCCTCCCCACACCCTGCCAGTACAGTTCAGGTCCATCCCTCCCTCCCTCCCTCCCCACACCCTGCCAGTACAGCTCAGGTCCCTCCCTCCCTCCCTCCCTCCCCACACCCTGCCAGTACAGCTCAGGTCCCTCCCTCCATCCCTCCCTACCCACACCATGCCAGTACAGCTCAGGTCCCTCCCTCCCTCCCTCCCTCCCCACACCCTGCCAGTACAGCTCAGGTCCCTCCCTCCCTCCCTCCCTCCCTCCCTCCCTCCCCACACCCTGCCAGTACAGCTCAGGTCTCTCCCTCCCTCCCTCCCTACCCACACCCTGCCAGTACAGCTCAGGCCCCTCCCTCTTCCATCACTGGAGGGATCAGAGGGTGTTTATTCTCACTCTCTCCCCTCCTCTCCTCCTCTCCTCTCCTCTCCCCCCTCTCCTCTCCCCCATCTCCTCTCCCCCATCTCCTCTCCCCCATCTCCTCTCCTCGACCAGCGTCCCTTCCCCTTGCTCAAAATATTTTTTTTACCAGTAGATATACTGTTTCCCTCTGCTTTCTCATGAGGCACGAAAAATTCAGTTCATAAAAAATGTACAGTATACAGGACAGAGACACATAGACTGAGGCATAGACAGAGGCAAAAGTAGAGGCAGAGAAACAGAGGCAGAGAGACAGAGGGGGAGACAGGGAGGCAGAGGCTGAGACAGGGAGCCAGAGGCGGAGACAGGGAGACAGATGCGGAGACAGGGAGGCAGAGGCGGAGACAGGGAGGCAGAGGCGGAGACAGGGAGACAGAGGCGGAGACAGGGAGGCAGAGGCGGAGACAGGGAGACAGAGGCGGAGACAGGGAGGCAGAGGCGGAGACAGGGAGGCAGAGGCGGAGACAGGGAGGCAGAGGCTGAGACAGGGAGGCAGAGGCTGAGACAGGGAGGCAGAGGCTGAGACAGGGAGGCAGAGGCTGAGACAGGGAGGCAGAGGCTGAGACAGGGAGGCAGAGGCGGAGACAGGGAGGCAGAGGCGGAGACAGGGAGGCAGAGGCGGAGACAGGGAGGCAGAGGCGGAGACAGGGAGGCAGAGGCGGAGACATGGAGGCAGAGGCAGGGAGAAAGAACGACACAGAGGTAGAGAGCCCAAAGCAGAGAGACAGAGGCAGCAGAGAGCAAGTCAGGGGGAATATGTATACACTGGGGCCAAGCTTCCTGCTATCCAGGACCTCTATACCAGGCTGTGTCAGAGGAAGGCCCTAGACTGTTCTCTCTGCTACTGCACTGCAAGCGGTACCGAAACGCCAAGTCTAGGTCCAAAAGGCTTCTTAACAGCTTCTACCCCCAAGCCATAAGACTCCTGAACAGCTAATCATGGCTACCCGGACTATTTGCACTGCCCCCCCCCCCCCCCACCCCTCTTTTACGCTGCTGCTACTCTGTTAATTATCTATGCATAGTCACTTTAACTCTACCTACATGTACATATTACCTCAATTACCTTGACTAACCGGTGCCCCTGCACATTGACTCTGTACCGGTACCCCCTGTATATAGCCTCCCTACTGTTATTTTATTTTATTTCTGCTCTTTAATTTTACTTTAGCTCCATACAGGGCTCTCTAACCCCTGGTATTAATGATCCAGATAGCAGCAGCTCCATACAGGGCTCTCTAACCCCTGGTATTAATGATCCAGATAGCAGCAGCTCCATACAGGGCTCTCTAACCCCTGGTATTAATGATCCAGATAGCAGCAGCTCCATACAGGGCTCTCTAACCCCTGGTATTAATGATCCAGATAGCAGCAGCTCCATACAGGGCTCTCTAACCCCTGGTATTAATGATCCAGATAGCAGCAGCTCCATACAGGGCTCTCTAACCCCTGGTATTAATGATCCAGATAGCAGCAGCTCCATACAGGGCTCTCTAACCCCTGGTATTAATGATCCAGATAGCAGCAGCTCCATACAGGGCTCTCTAACCCCTGGTATTAATGATCCAGATAGCAGCAGCTCCATACAGGGCTCTCTAACCCCTGGTATTAATGATCCAGATAGCAGCAGCTCCATACAGGGCTCTCTAACCCCTGGTATTAATGATCCAGATAGCAGCAGCTCCATACAGGGATCTCTAACCCCTGGTATTAATGATCCAGATAGCAGCAGCTCCATACAGGGCTCTCTAACCCCTGGTATTAATGATCCAGATAGCAGCAGCTCCATACAGGGCTCTCTAACCCCTGGTATTAATGATCCAGATAGCAGCAGCTCCATACAGGGCTCTCTAACCCCTGGTATTAATGATCCAGATAGCAGCAGCTCCATACAGGGCTCTCTAACCCCTGGTATTAATGATCCAGATAGCAGCAGCTCCATACAGGGCTCTCTAACCCCTGGTATTAATGATCCAGATAGCAGCAGCTCCATACAGGGCTCTCTAACCCCTGGTATTAATGATCCAGATAGCAGCAGCTCCATACAGGGCTCTCTAACCCCTGGTATTAATGATCCAGATAGCAGCAGCTCCATACAGGGCTCTCTAACCCCTGGTATTAATGATCCAGATAGCAGCAGCTCCATACAGGGCTCTCTAACCCCTGGTGTTAATGATCCAGATAGCAGCAGCTCCATACAGGGCTCTCTAACCCCTGGTATTAATGATCCAGATAGCAGCAGCTCCATACAGGGCTCTCTAACCCCTGGTATTAATGATCCAGATAGCAGCAGCTCCATACAGGGCTCTCTAACCCCTGGTATTAATGATCCAGATAGCAGCAGCTCCATACAGGGCTCTCTAACCCCTGGTATTAATGATCCAGATAGCAGCAGCTCCATACAGGGCTCTCTAACCCCTGGTATTAATGATCCAGATAGCAGCAGCTCCATACAGGGCTCTCTAGCCCCTGGTATTAATGATCCAGATAGCAGCAGCTCCATACAGGGCTCTCTAACCCCTGGTATTAATGATCCAGATAGCAGCAGCTCTCTAACCCCTGGTATTAATGATCCAGATAGCAGCAGCTCCATACAGGGCTCTCTAACCCCTGGTATTAATGATCCAGATAGCAGCAGCTCCATACAGGGCTCTCTAACCCCTGGTATTAATGATCCAGATAGCAGCAGCTCCATACAGGGCTCTCTAACCCCTGGTATTAATGATCCAGATAGCAGCAGCTCCATACAGGGCTCTCTAACCCCTGGTATTAATGATCCAGATAGCAGCAGCTCCATACAGGGCTCTCTAACCCCTGGTGTTAATGATCCAGATAGCAGCAGCTCCATACAGGGCTCTGTAACCCCTGGTGTTAATGATCCAGATAGCAGCAGCTCCATACAGGGCTCTCTAGCCCCTGGTATTAATGATCCAGATAGCAGCAGCTCCATACAGGGCTCTCTAACCCCTGGTATTAATGATCCAGATAGCAGCAGCTCTCTAACCCCTGGTATTAATGATCCAGATAGCAGCAGCTCCATACAGGGCTCTCTAACCCCTGGTATTAATGATCCAGATAGCAGCAGCTCCATACAGGGCTCTCTAACCCCTGGTATTAATGATCCAGATAGCAGCAGCTCCATACAGGGCTCTCTAACCCCTGGTATTAATGATCCAGATAGCAGCAGCTCCATACAGGGCTCTCTAACCCCTGGTATTAATGATCCAGATAGCAGCAGCTCCATACAGGGCTCTCTAACCCCTGGTATTAATGATCCAGATAGCAGCAGCTCCATACAGGGCTCTCTAACCCCTGGTATTAATGATCCAGATAGCAGCAGCTCCATACAGGGCTCTCTAACCCCTGGTATTAATGATCCAGATAGCAGCAGCTCCATACAGGGCTCTCTAACCCCTGGTGTTAATGATCCAGATAGCAGCAGCTCCATACAGGGCTCTCTAACCCCTGGTATTAATGATCCAGATAGCAGCAGCTCCATACAGGGCTCTCTAACCCCTGGTATTAATGATCCAGATAGCAGCAGCTCCATACAGGGCTCTCTAACCCCTGGTATTAATGATCCAGATAGCAGCAGCTCCATACAGGGCTCTCTAACCCCTGGTATTAATGATCCAGATAGCAGCAGCTCCATACAGGGCTCTCTAACCCCTGGTATTAATGATCCAGATAGCAGCAGCTCCATACAGGGCTCTCTAACCCCTGTTATTAATGATCCAGATAGCAGCAGCTCCATACAGGGCTCTCTAACCCCTGGTATTAATGATCCAGATAGCAGCAGCTCCATACAGGGCTCTCTAACCCCTGGTATTAATGATCCAGATAGCAGCAGCTCCATACAGGGCTCTCTAACCCCTGGTATTAATGATCCAGATAGCAGCAGCTCCATACAGGGCTCTCTAACCCCTGGTATTAATGATCCAGATAGCAGCAGCTCCATACAGGGCTCTCTAACCCCTGGTATTAATGATCCAGATAGCAGCAGCTCCATACAGGGCTCTCTAACCCCTGGTATTAATGATCCAGATAGCAGCAGCTCCATACAGGGCTCTCTAACCCCTGGTATTAATGATCCAGATAGCAGCAGCTCCATACAGGGCTCTCTAACCCCTGGTATTAATGATCCAGATAGCAGCAGCTCCATACAGGGCTCTCTAGCCCCTGGTATTAATGATCCAGATAGCAGCAGCTCCATACAGGGCTCTCTAACCCCTGGTATTAATGATCCAGATAGCAGCAGCTCCATACAGGGCTCTCTAACCCCTGGTATTAATGATCCAGATAGCAGCAGCTCCATACAGGGCTCTCTAACCCCTGGTATTAATGATCCAGATAGCAGCAGCTCCATACAGGGCTCTCTAACCCCTGGTATTAATGATCCAGATAGCAGCAGCTCCATACAGGGCTCTCTAGCCCCTGGTATTAATGATCCAGATAGCAGCAGCTCCATACAGGGCTCTCTAGCCCCTGGTATTAATGATCCAGATAGCAGCAGCTCCATACAGGGCTCTCTAACCCCTGGTATTAATGATCCAGATAGCAGCAGCTCCATACAGGGCTCTCTAACCCCTGGTATTAATGATCCAGATAGCAGCAGCTCCATACAGGGCTCTCTAACCCCTGGTATTAATGATCCAGATAGCAGCAGCTCCATACAGGGCTCTCTAACCCCTGGTATTAATGATCCAGATAGCAGCAGCTCCATACAGGGCTCTCTAACCCCTGGTATTAATGATCCAGATAGCAGCAGCTCCATACAGGGCTCTCTAACCCCTGGTATTAATGATCCAGATAGCAGCAGCTTCATACAGGGCTCTCTAACCCCTGGTATTAATGATCCAGATAGCAGCAGCTCCATACAGGGCTCTCTAACCCCTGGTATTAATGATCCAGATAGCAGCAGCTCCATACAGGGCTCTCTAACCCCTGGTATTAATGATCCAGATAGCAGCAGCTCCATACAGGGCTCTCTAACCCCTGGTATTAATGATCCAGATAGCAGCAGCTCCATACAGGGCTCTCTAACCCCTGGTATTAATGATCTCACACACACACACTCACACACAAGCCCCCCACTCTAATTCAACTCACGTGCACCTGTGAGAGACGGTGAAGGGGGAGAGAGAGAAATGGAGGGAAAGACAGAGCGAGAGAAGAATGGAGGGAGAGTGAGAAGAGGGAAAAAGCCGGCCAGGGCCCAACATTCATGAGATCCACTCACAGACAGACAGAGAGACAGACAGACAGAGAGACATACAGACAGAGACAAGGAGGGAGAGAGAGCGAGAGAAAGAAAGCACGAGCGAGGGAGAGAGAGCGAGAGAAAGAAAGCACGAGCGAGACAGAGGGAGCGAGAGACTAGGGGGATTTCCAAATAGAGAAGCCCCTTAATAAAGCCATCAATGTGACACCGTAGAGACATGAGAGCTGACCCCACAGCTGATTAAAGCAGACCGTATTAGCCACAGCTGATTAAAGCAGACTGTATTAGCCACAGACAACGTTGTGTTGGTTGTGAACATGAATAATAGCCGTTACTACGGCCCCCAGAACACAGCTCTTCAGACAACGTTGTGTTGGTTGTGAACATGAATAATAGCCGTTACTACGGCCCCCAGAACACAGCTCTTCAGACAACGTTGTGTTGGTTGTGAACATGAATAATAGCCGTTACTACGGCCCCCAGAACACAGCTCTTCAGACAACGTTGTGTTGGTTGTGAACATGAATAATAGCCGTTACTTTGGCCCCCAGAACACAGCTCTTCAGACAACGTTGTGTTGGTTGTGAACATGAATAATAGCCGTTACTACGGCCCCCAGAACACAGCTCTTCAGACAACGTTGTGTTGGTTGTGAACATGAATAATAGCCGTTACTTTGGCCCCCAGAACACAGCTCTTCAGACAACGTTGTGTTGGTTGTGAACATGAATAATAGCCGTTACTACGGCCCCCAGAACACAGCTCTTCAGACAACGTTGTGTTGGTTGTGAACATGAATAATAGCCGTTACTATGGCCCTGCCGTAAGCCCTGCTGTAAGCCCTGTCCTCATGCCCAAATCTAACCTATTTCCCAAATGGCACCCTACTCCCTATTTTAGTGCACTACTTTTGACCAGGGCCTATTAGGGAGAGAATGAGGGGCCTGGTTAAAAGTAGTGCACTATATAGGGATTAGGTTGCCATTCAAGACACAGAACTAATCTGATTTATTGAGTTTGAGTGAACTGCAGGCATCCAGGCTGCACCACTAAAAGGGTTCCTTTATCCCAGCGAAGCTAGCAGCACTCCCTGTTCCCAGTCAGAGCACAGGAAACACCAAGACCACAGGCTAGCAGCACTCCCTGTTCCCAGTCAGACCACAGGAACAGTCAGAGCACAGGAAACACCAAGACCACAGGCTAGCAGCACTCCCTGTTCCCAGTCAGAGCACAGGAAACACCAAGACCACAGGCTAGCAGCACTCCCTGTTCCCAGTCAGACCACAGGAACAGTCAGAGCACAGGAAACACCAAGACCACAGGCTAGCTGTACTCCCAGTCAGAGTACAGGAAACACCAAGACCACAGGCTAGCAGCACTCCCTGTTCCCAGTCAGAGCACAGGAAACACCAAGACCACAGGCTAGCAGCACTCCCTGTTCCCAGTCAGAGTACAGGAAACACCAAGACCACAGGCTAGCAGCACTCCCTGTTCCCAGTCAGAGTACAGGAAACACCAAGACCACAGGCTAGCAGCACTCCCTGTTCCCAGTCAGAGCACAGGAAACACCAAGACCACAGGCTAGCTGTACTCCCTGTTCCCAGTCAGAGTACAGGAAACACCAAGACCACAGGCTAGCTGCACTCCCTGTTCCCAGTCAGAGCACAGGAAACACCAAGACCACAGGCTAGCAGCACTCCCTGTTCCCAGTCAGAGCACAGGAAACACCAAGACCACAGGCTAGCAGCACTCCCTGTTCCCAGTCAGAGTACAGGAAACACCAAGACCACAGGCTAGCAGCACTCCCGGTTCCCAGTCAGAGCACAGGAAACACCAAGACCACAGGCTAGCTGCACTCCCTGTTCCCAGTCAGAGTACAGGAAACACCAAGACCACAGGCTAGCTGTACTCCCAGTCAGAGCACAGGAAACACCAAGACCACAGGCTAGCTGTACTCCCTGTTCCCAGTCAGAGCACAGGAAACACCAAGACCACAGGCTAGCTGCACTCCCTGTTCCCAGTCAGAGCACAGGAAACACCAAGACCACAGGAACAGTCAGAGCACAGGAAACACCAAGACCACAGGCTAGCTGTACTCCCAGTCAGAGCACAGGAAACACCAAGACCACAGGCTAGCAGCACTCCCTGTTCCCAGTCAGAGTACAGGAAACACCAAGACCACAGGCTAGCAGCACTCCCTGTTCCCAGTCAGAGCACAGGAAACACCAAGACCACAGGAACAGTCAGAGCACAGGAAACACCAAGACCACAGGCTAGCTGTACTCCCAGTCAGAGCACAGGAAACACCAAGACCACAGGCTAGCAGCACTCCCTGTTCCCAGTCAGAGCACAGGAAACACCAAGACCACAGGCTAGCAGCACTCCCTGTTCCCAGTCAGAGCACAGGAAACACCAAGACCACAGGCTAGCAGCACTCCCTGTTCCCAGTCAGAGTACAGGAAACACCAAGACCACAGGCTAGCAGCACTCCCTGTTCCCAGTCAGAGCACAGGAAACACCAAGACCACAGGCTAGCTGTACTCCCTGTTCCCAGTCAGAGTACAGGAAACACCAAGACCACAGGCTAGCAGCACTCCCTGTTCCCAGTCAGAGCACAGGAAACACCAAGACCACAGGCTAGCTGTACTCCCTGTTCCCAGTCAGAGTACAGGAAACACCAAGACCACAGGCTAGCAGCACTCCCTGTTCCCAGTCAGAGTACAGGAAACACCAAGACCACAGGCTAGCAGCACTCCCTGTTCCCAGTCAGAGCACAGGAAACACCAAGACCACAGGCTAGCTGTACTCCCAGTCAGAGCACAGGAAACACCAAGACCACAGGAACAGTCAGAGCACAGGAAACACCAAGACCACAGGAACAGTCAGAGCACAGGAAACACCAAGACCACAGGAACAGTCAGAGCACAGGAAACACCAAGACCACAGGCTAGCAGCACTCCCTGTTCCCAGTCAGAGTACAGGAAACACCAAGACCACAGGCTAGCAGCACTCCCTGTTCCCAGTCAGAGTACAGGAAACACCAAGACCACAGGCTAGCAGCACTCCCTGTTCCCAGTCAGAGCACAGGAAACACCAAGACCACAGGCTAGCAGCACTCCCTGTTCCCAGTCAGAGTACAGGAAACACCAAGACCACAGGCTAGCAGCACTCCCTGTTCCCAGTCAGAGCACAGGAAACACCAAGACCACAGGAACAGTCAGAGTACAGGAAACACCAAGACCACAGGCTAGCTGCACTCCCTGTTCCCAGTCAGAGCACAGGAAACACCAAGACCACAGGAACAGTCAGAGCACAGGAAACACCAAGACCACAGGAACAGTCAGAGCACAGGAAACACCAAGACCACAGGCTAGCTGTACTCCCAGTCAGAGCACAGGAAACACCAAGACCACAGGCTAGCAGCACTCCCAGTCAGAGTACAGGAAACACCAAGACCACAGGCTAGCAGCACTCCCTGTTCCCAGTCAGAGCACAGGAAACACCAAGACCACAGGCTAGCAGCACTCCCTGTTCCCAGTCAGAGTACAGGAAACACCAAGACCACAGGCTAGCTGTACTCCCTGTTCCCAGTCAGAGTACAGGAAACACCAAGACCACAGGCTAGCAGCACTCCCTGTTCCCAGTCAGAGCACAGGAAACACCAAGACCACAGGCTAGCTGTACTCCCAGTCAGAGCACAGGAAACACCAAGACCACAGGCTAGCAGCACTCCCTGTTCCCAGTCAGAGCACAGGAAACACCAAGACCACAGGCTAGCAGCACTCCCTGTTCCCAGTCAGAGTACAGGAAACACCAAGACCACAGGCTAGCAGCACTCCCTGTTCCCAGTCAGAGCACAGGAAACACCAAGACCACAGGACTATCCTCCTTCCCTCCCCATGCCCTCCACATAGTACACACACACCACAGGCTTTTAAAAACACTCACAAGTAACACCATGCATGCAGCACCGAAGTAGCTGTGTTCCTAAAGACTGATCGTTATGATTCAAAGTAAAGAAGAACCATTAACCCGGTTGAACTATTTACTTTATAGACTGTCATCTTTCCTCTCTGAGCTAGCTGGCTGAGAGACGCCCCCCACCCCCGACCCAGCTGACAGAGTGAGTGTGAGTGACCTGCAGCAGTAGACAGACGGGGCCAGATGACTGGGTGAGTGTGAGTGACCTGCAGCAGTAGACAGACGGGGCCAGATGACTGGGTGAGTGTGAGTGACCTGCAGCAGTAGACAGACGGGGCCAGATGACTGGGTGAGTGTGAGTGACCTGCAGTAGTAGACAGACGGGGCCAGATGACTGGGTGAGTGTGAGTGACCTGCAGCAGTAGACAGACGGGGCCAGATGACTGGGTGAGTGTGAGTGACCTGCAGCAGTAGACAGACGGGGCCAGATGACTGGGTGAGTGTGAGTGACCTGCAGCAGTAGACAGACGGGGCCAGATGACTGGGTGAGTGTGAGTGACATGCAGCAGTAGACAGACGGGGCCAGATGACTGGGTGAAGCGACAGCAGCAGCGCCTGTACACTGAAGACAAGACTGGCTGTTGACTCCGTGACTGTGGATTTCACCCTGCCCTTTCAGTGTGCTCACTAACAACCACCAGCCCAATCTATGGATAGACAGGGGCAGGATGACCCTCCATAGAGGACCCTGGCAGAGTGACAATATTCATCAGGTTAACAGAACACACCCGTCTCTCGCTCTCAAAACTAGCCTCTCTCCAATGAAGGATTCGAAAAAGAGACTTTCAAAGATCAACAAAATGTCATTATTATTTTTCAAACAAACTAGTAGCTTTGAAATCCTTGTGGTATTTGGTAGACAAACAGAGCTTCAGTTTATCCCTGCTACTCCAATACTTATGGATTCTTTGCAGCGATATGGGCAGCGATATGGGCTTCAGATTGATAGCGCTGGTTCAACATGCTGAAGAAATAAGTGACATGGCAGACAGTCTCTCAGAATGATTACAACTCTGGCAGCAGTGGACTGACTGGATAGACCGCGTTACAGACATGTCTCTCTCTCACACACACACACACACACACACACACACATTCCCTATGGGCCCTGGTCTAAAGTAATGCACTATATATGGAATAGGGAGCCATCTGGGACATAGCCCTGGTTAACACCTGGCTACTCAGTCTGCACCGGAACAGCTGGGACACAGCCCTGGTTAACACCTGGCTACTCAGTCTGCACCGGAACAGCTGGGACACAGCCCTGGTTAACACCTGGCTACTCAGTCTGCACCGGAACAGCTGGGACACAGCCCTGGTTAACACCTGGCTACTCAGTCTGCACCGGAACAGCTGGGACACAGCCCTGGTTAACACCTGGCTACTCAGTCAGCACCGGAACAGCTGGGACACAGCCCTGGTTAACACCTGGCTACTCAGTCTGCACCGGAACAGCTGGGACACAGCCCTGGTTAACACCTGGCTACTCAGTCTGCACAGGAACAGCTGGGACACAGCCCTGGTTAACACCTGGCTACTCAGTCTGCACCGGAACAGCTGGGACACAGCCCTGGTTAACACCTGGCTACTCAGTCTGCACCGGAACAGCTGGGACACAGCCCTGGTTAACACCTGGCTACTCAGTCTGCACCGGAACAGCTGGGACACAGCCCTGGTTAACACCTGGCTACTCAGTCTGCACCGGAACAGCTGGGACACAGCCCTGGTTAACACCTGGCTACTCAGTCTGCACCGGAACAGCTGGGACACAGCCCTGGTTAACACCTGGCTACTCAGTCTGCACCGGAACAGCTGGGACACAGCCCTGGTTAACACCTGGCTACTCAGTCTGCACCGGAACAGCTGGGACACAGCCCTGGTTAACACCTGGCTACTCAGTCTGCACCGGAACAGCTGGGACACAGCCCTGGTTAACACCTGGCTACTCAGTCTGCACCGGAACAGCTGGGACACAGCCCTGGTTAACACCTGGCTACTCAGTCAGCACCGGAACAGCTGGGACACAGCCCTGGTTAACACCTGGCTACTCAGTCTGCACCGGAAGAGCTGGGACACAGCCCTGGTTAACACCTGGCTACTCAGTCAGCACCGGAACAGCTGGGACACAGCCCTGGTTAACACCTGGCTACTCAGTCTGCACCGGAACAGCTGGGACACAGCCCTGGTTAACACCTGGCTACTCAGTCTGCACCGGAACAGCTGGGACACAGCCCTGGTTAACACCTGGCTACTCAGTCTGCACCGGAACAGCTGGGACACAGCCCTGGTTAACACCTGGCTACTCAGTCTGCACCGGAACAGCTGGGACACAGCCCTGGTTAACACCTGGCTACTCAGTCTGCACCGGAACAGCTGGGACACAGCCCTGGTTAACACCTGGCTACTCAGTCTGCACCGGAACAGCTGGGACACAGCCCTGGTTAACACCTGGCTACTCAGTCTGCACCGGAACAGCTGGGACATAGCCCTGGTTAACACCTGGCTACTCAGTCTGCACCGGAACAGCTGGGACACAGCCCTGGTTAACACCTGGCTACTCAGTCTGCACCGGAACAGCTGGGACACAGCCCTGGTTAACACCTGGCTACTCAGTCTGCACTGAGTAGCATGTTGAACTAGCTGTCTCGTGGAGGAGCATATTGAACTAGCTGTCTTGTGGAGGAGCATATTGAACTAGCTGTCTCGTGGAGCATATTGAACTAGCTGTCTTGTGGAGGAGCATATTGAACTAGCTGTCTCGTGGAGCATATTGAACTAGCTGTCTTGTGGAGGAGCATATTGAACTAGCTGTCTTGTGGAGGAGCATATTGAACTAGCTGTCTTGTGGAGGAGCATATTGAACTAGCTGTCTCGTGGAGCATATTGAACTAGCTGTCTTGTGGAGGAGCATATTGAACTAGCTGTCTTGTGGAGGAGCATATTGAACTAGCTGTCTCGTGGAGCATATTGAACTAGCTGTCTTGTGGAGGAGCATATTGAACTAGATGTCTCGTGGAGGAGCATATTGAACTAGCTGTCTTGTGGAGGAGCATATTGAACTAGCTGTCTCGTGGAGCATATTGAACTAGCTGTCTTGTGGAGGAGCATATTGAACTAGCTGTCTCGTGGAGCATATTGAACTAGCTGTCTTGTGGAGGAGCATATTGAACTAGCTGTCTCGTGGAGCATATTGAACTAGCTGTCTTGTGGAGGAGCATATTGAACTAGCTGTCTTGTGGAGGAGCATATTGAACTAGCTGTCTTGTGGAGGAGCATATTGAACTAGCTGTCTTGTGGAGCATATTGAACTAGCTGTCTCGTGGAGCATATTGAACTAGCTGTCTTGTGGAGGAGCATATTGAACTAGCTGTCTTGTGGAGGAGCATATTGAACTAGCTGTCTCGTGGAGGAGCATATTGAACTAGCTGTCTCGTGGAGGAGCATATTGAACTAGCTGTCTTGTGGAGGAGCATATTGAACTAGCTGTCTTGTGGAGGAGCATATTGAACTAGCTGTCTTGTGGAGGAGCATATTGAACTAGCTGTCTTGTGGAGGAGCATATTGAACTAGCTGTCTTGTGGAGGAGCATATTGAACTAGCTGTCTTGTGGAGGAGCATATTGAACTAGCTGTCTTGTGGAGGAGCATATTGAACTAGCTGTCTTGTGGAGGAGCATATTGAACTAGCTGTCTTGTGGAGGAGCATGTTGAACTAGCTGTCTTGTGGAGGAGCATATTGAACTAGCTGTCTCGTGGAGGAGCATGTTGAACTAGCTGTCTCGTGGAGCATATTGAACTAGCTGTCTTGTGGAGGAGCATATTGAACTAGCTGTCTTGTGGAGGAGCATATTGAACTAGCTGTCTTGTGGAGGAGCATATTGAACTAGCTGTCTTGTGGAGGAGCATGTTGAACTAGCTGTCTTGTGGAGGAGCATATTGAACTAGCTGTCTTGTGGAGGAGCATATTGAACTAGCTGTCTCGTGGAGCATATTGAACTAGCTGTCTTGTGGAGGAGCATATTGAACTAGCTGTCTTGTGGAGGAGCATATTGAACTAGCTGTCTTGTGGAGGAGCATATTGAACTAGCTGTCTTGTGGAGGAGCATATTGAACTAGCTGTCTTGTGGAGGAGCATATTGAACTAGCTGTCTTGTGGAGGAGCATATTGAACTAGCTGTCTTGTGGAGGAGCATGTTGAACTAGCTGTCTCGTGGAGCATATTGAACTAGCTGTCTTGTGGAGGAGCATATTGAACTAGCTGTCTTGTGGAGGAGCATATTGAACTAGCTGTCTTGTGGAGGAGCATATTGAACTAGCTGTCTTGTGGAGGAGCATATTGAACTAGCTGTCTTGTGGAGGAGCATATTGAACTAGCTGTCTTGTGGAGGAGCATATTGAACTAGCTGTCTTGTGGAGGAGCATATTGAACTAGCTGTCTTGTGGAGGAGCATATTGAACTAGCTGTCTTGTGGAGGAGCATATTGAACTAGCTGTCTCGTGGAGGAGCATATTGAACTAGCTGTCTCGTGGAGGAGCATGTTGAACTAGCTGTCTCGTGGAGCATATTGAACTAGCTGTCTTGTGGAGGAGCATATTGAACTAGCTGTCTTGTGGAGGAGCATATTGAACTAGCTGTCTTGTGGAGGAGCATATTGAACTAGCTGTCTTGTGGAGGAGCATATTGAACTAGCTGTCTTGTGGAGGAGCATATTGAACTAGCTGTCTTGTGGAGGAGCATGTTGAACTAGCTGTCTTGTGGAGGAGCATATTGAACTAGCTGTCTTGTGGAGGAGCATATTGAACTAGCTGTCTCGTGGAGCATATTGAACTAGCTGTCTTGTGGAGGAGCATATTGAACTAGCTGTCTTGTGGAGGAGCATATTGAACTAGCTGTCTTGTGGAGGAGCATATTGAACTAGCTGTCTTGTGGAGGAGCATATTGAACTAGCTGTCTTGTGGAGGAGCATATTGAACTAGCTGTCTCGTGGAGCATATTGAACTAGCTGTCTTGTGGAGGAGCATATTGAACTAGCTGTCTCGTGGAGCATATTGAACTAGCTGTCTTGTGGAGGAGCATATTGAACTAGCTGTCTTGTGGAGGAGCATATTGAACTAGCTGTCTCGTGGAGCATATTGAACTAGCTGTCTTGTGGAGGAGCATATTGAACTAGCTGTCTTGTGGAGGAGCATATTGAACTAGCTGTCTTGTGGAGGAGCATATTGAACTAGCTGTCTTGTGGAGGAGCATATTGAACTAGCTGTCTTGTGGAGGAGCATATTGAACTAGCTGTCTTGTGGAGGAGCATGTTGAACTAGCTGTCTTGTGGAGGAGCATATTGAACTAGCTGTCTCGTGGAGCATATTGAACTAGCTGTCTTGTGGAGGAGCATATTGAACTAGCTGTCTTGTGGAGGAGCATATTGAACTAGCTGTCTTGTGGAGGAGCATGTTGAACTAGCTGTCTTGTGGAGGAGCATATTGAACTAGCTGTCTTGTGGAGGAGCATATTGAACTAGCTGTCTTGTGGAGCATATTGAACTAGCTGTCTCGTGGAGCATATTGAACTAGCTGTCTTGTGGAGGAGCATATTGAACTAGCTGTCTTGTGGAGGAGCATATTGAACTAGCTGTCTTGTGGAGGAGCATATTGAACTAGCTGTCTTGTGGAGGAGCATATTGAACTAGCTGTCTTGTGGAGGAGCATATTGAACTAGCTGTCTTGTGGAGGAGCATATTGCTGGTCTATAGAGAGAGTTGAAGAGGATGTGGTTAATAGATCTGCTCAGTGCAGAGGATGTGGTCTTTAACATGAAGAGATCAATCAGGATGAACGCCAAGATGAGCTAGCTGACTGGGAATGAGGCTGATTATCTGGGATTTCACTATGACTGCTTGTGAAATGGAACCTTCTAGTACACTATACAGGGAATCCAGAGCTCTATGCTGACTTTATTTTTTACAAGGAACACGTGTGGGCATAAGTTGAAAAATGTAGGCGCACACAAAGGAATATAGGAGCACACAAAGGAATATAGGACCACACAAAGGAATATAGGAGCACACAAAGGAATATAGGACCACACAAAGGAATATAGGAGCACACAAAGGAATATAGGAGCACACAAAGGAATATAGGAGCACACAAAGGAATATAGGAGCACACAACGGAATATAGGAGCACACAACGGAATATAGGAGCACACAAAGGAATATAGGAGCACACAAAGGAATATAGGAGCACACAAAGGAATATAGGACCACACAAAGGAATATAGGAGCACACAAAGGAATATAGGAGCACACAAAGGAATATAGGAGCACACAAAGGAATATAGGAGCACACAAAGGAATATAGGAGCACACAAAGGAATATAGGAGCACACAAAGGAATATAGGAGCACACAAAGGAATATAGGAGCACACAACGGAATATAGGAGCACACAACGGAATATAGGAGCACACAAAGGAATATAGGAGCACACAAAGGAATATAGGAGCACACAAAGGAATATAGGACCACACAAAGGAATATAGGAGCACACAAAGGAATATAGGACCACACAAAGGAATATAGGAGCACACAAAGGAATATAGGAGCACACAAAGGAATATAGGAGCACACAAAGGAATATAGGAGCACACAAAGGAATATAGGAGCACACAAAGGAATATAGGAGCACACAACGGAATATAGGAGCACAATGACAAATACGAGTTATTAAAACTAGAATCCTTACTTTTTCTAGGCGCACTGGCGCTCATAAGTTGCACAGGAAAATATTTAGCGGAATATGTGAGTAAAATGGTGGCGCAGTAGAGCCCTGGAATAGGAGGATGTTATTTCAGACACACCTACTGACACTGCTCAGCTTCTTCCTTTAGTCACACTGCCGTACTATTCATTTCCATAGAGATAAATGGAACAGGGAAGGACTCTAGTAGCCAACATGTAGACTAGCTACACTGAACAAAAATATAAAACGCAACATGTAATGTGTTGGTCCCATGTTTCATGAGTTGGGAAAAAATGTTTTCCCTGAAATGTCCCATAGGCACAAAAAGCTGATTTCTCTTAAATGTTGTGCACAAATTTGTTTACATCCCTGTTAGTGAGCATTTGTCCTTTGCCAAAAACTAATTCTGATTGGCTGGGCCTGGCTCCCCAGTGGGTGGGCCTGGCTGCCAAGTGGGTGGGCCTAATGAATGTATTTCAATTGACTGATTTCCTTCTATGAACTGTAACTCAGTCAAATCCTTTCTATCGTTGTTCAGTATATACAGGCCCCAGCCTACACAACGGATCTGACGGAGGGTCGTTTGTTGGCCCCAGCCTACACAACGGATCTGACGGAGGGTCGTGTTGCTGTTCAGTATATACAGGCCCCAGCCTACACAACGGATCTGACAGAGGGTCGTTTGTTGCTGTTCAGTATATACAGGCTCCAGCCTACACAACGGATCTGACAGAGGGTCGTTTGTTGCTGTTCAGTATATACAGGCCCCAGCCTACACAACGGATCTGACAGAGGGTCGTTTGTTGCTGTTCAGTATATACAGGCCCCAGCCTACACAACGGATCTGACAGAGGGTTGTTTGTTGCTGTTCAGTATATACAGGCCCCAGCCTACACAACGGATCTGACAGAGGGTCGTTTGTTGCTGTTCAGTATATACAGGCCCCAGCCTACACAACGGATCTGACAGAGAGTCGTGTTGTTGTTCAGTATATACAGGCCCCAGCCTACACAACGGATCTGACAGAGAGTCGTGTTGTTGTTCAGTATATACAGGCCCCAGCCTACACAACGGGTCTGACGGATGGTCGTTTGTTGCTGTTCAGTATATACAGTGAGGGAAAAAAGTATTTGATCCCCTGCTGATTTTGTACGTTTGCCCACTGACAAAGACATTATCAGTCTATAATTTTAATGGTAGGTTTATTTGAACAGTGAGAAACAGAATAACAACAAAATAATCCAGAAAAACACATGTCAAAAATGTTATAAATTGATTTGCATTTTAATGAGGGAAATAAGTATTTGACCCCCTCTCAATCAGAAAGATTTCTGGCTCCCAGGTGTCTTTTATACAGGTAACGAGCTGAGATTAGGAGCACACTCTTAAAGGGAGTGCTCCTAATCTCAGCTAGTTACCTGTATAAAAGACACCTGTCCACAGAAGCAATCAATCAATCAGATTCCAAACTCTCCACCATGGCCAAGACCAAAGAGCTCTCCAAGGATGTCAGGAACAAGATTGTAGACCTACACAAGGCTGGAATGGGCTACAAGACCATCGCCAAGCAGCTTGGTGAGAAGGTGACAACAGTTGGTGCGATTATTCGCAAATGGAAGAAACACAAAATAACTGTCAATCTCCCTCGGCCTGGGGCTCCATGCAAGATCTCACCTCGTGGAGTTGCAATGATCATGAAAACGGTGAGGAATCAGTCCAGAACTAAACGGGAGGATCTCAAGGCAGCTGGGACCATAGTCACCAAGAAAACAATTGGTAACACACTACGCCGTGAAGGACTGAAATCCTGCAGCGCCCGCAAGGTCCCCCTGCTCAAGAAAGCACATATACAGGCCCGTCTGAAGTTTGCCAATGAACATCTGAATGATTCAGAGGAGAACTGGGTGAAAGTGTTGTGGTCAGATGAGACCAAAATTGAGCTCTTTGGCGTCAACTCAACTCGCCGTGTTTGGAGGAGGAGGAATGCTGCCTATGACCCCAAGAACACCATCCCCACTGTCAAACATGGAGGTGGAAACATTATGCTTTGGGAGGGGTTTTTCTGCTAAGGGGACAGGACAACTTCACCGCATCAAAGGGACGATGGACGGGGCCATGTACCGTCAAATCTTGGGTGAGAACCTCCTTCCCTCAGCCAGGGCATTGAAAATGGGTCGTGGATGGGTATTCCAGCATGACAATGACCCAAAACACACGGCCAAGGCAACAAAGGAGTAGCTCAAGAAGAAGCACATTAAGGTCCTGGAGTGGCCTAGCCAGTCTCCAGACCTTAATCCCATAGAAAATCTGTGGAGGGAGCTGAAGGTTCGAGTTGCCAAACGTCAGCCTCGAAACCTTAATGACTTGGTGAAGATCTGCAAAGAGGAGTGGAACAAAATCCCTCCTGAGATGTATGTAATCCTGGTGGCCAACTACAAGAAAAGTCTGACCTCTGTGATTGCCAACAAGGGTTTTGCCAACAAGTACAAGTCATGTTTTGCAGAGGGGTCAAATACTTATTTCCCTCATTAAAATGCAAATCAATTTATAACATTTTTGACATGCGTTTTTCTGGATTTTTTTGTTGTTATTCTGTATCTCACTGCTCAAATAAACCTACCATTAAAATTATAGACTGATCATGTCTTTGTCAGTGGGCAAACGTACAGAATCAGCAGGGGATCAAATACTTTTTTCCCTGACTGTACAGGCTCCAGCCTACACAACGGGTCTGACAGAGGGTCGTGTTGTTGTTCAGTATATACAGGCCCCAGCCTACACAACGGGTCTGACAGAGGGTTGTTTGTTGCTGTTCAGTATATACAGGCCCCAGCCTACACAACGGGTCTGACAGAGGGTCGTTTGTTGCTGTTCAGTATATACAGGCCCCAGCCTACACAACGGATCTGACAGAGGGTCGTTTGTTGCTGTTCAGTATATACAGGCCCCAGCCTACACAACGGATCTGACGGAGGGTCGTTTGTTGCTGTTCAGTATATACAGGCCCCAGCCTACACAACGGGTCTGACAGAGGGTCGTTTGTTGCTGTTCAGTATATACAGGCCCCAGCCTACACAACGGGTCTGACAGAGGGTCGTTTGCGTAGCTCTCAGTTCTACGTACTTTTGTGCGGCTGAATTATTGGAACACGAGGCAAACAGAGCTCCATAGAAATCCCTGTGGCCCTTTAGAGAGCAAATAAAAGAGAAAGCAAAGGAGGGAAAGGAGAGAATCTTGCAGATCCAACTCTCCACACACTCTCTCTCCACACACTCTCTCTCTCCACACACTCTCTCTCTCCACACTCTCTCTCTCTCTCCACACTCTCTCTCTCTCTCCACACTCTCTCTCTCTCTCCCCACTCTCTCTCTCTCTCCCCACTCTCTCTCTCTCCCCACTCTCTCTCTCTCCCCACTCTCTCTCTCTCCCCACTCTCTCTCTCCACACACTCTCTCTCTCCACACACTCTCTCTCTCCACACACTCTCTCTCTCTCCACACTCTCTCTCTCTCTCCACACTCTCTCTCTCCACACTCTCTCTCTCTCCCCACTCTCTCTCTCTCCCCACTCTCTCTCTCTCTCCCCACTCTCTCTCTCTCCACACTCTCTCTCTCTCTCCACACTCTCTCTCTCTCTCCCCACTCTCTCTCTCT